>NW_025316750.1:0-186932 GCF_910594005.1 Cervus elaphus
TTCATATTTTTCACTCATTTTCATATTCTTCATATTTTCAGAATATTTTCATATTCTTCATATTTTTCACTCATTTTCATATTCTTCATATTTTTAGAATATTTTCATATTCTTCATATTTTTCACTCATTTTCATATTCTTCATATTTTTAGAACATTTTCATATTCTTCATATTTTTCACACAGTTTCATATTCTTCATATATTTCAGACATTTTCATATTCTTCATATTTTTCACTCATTTTCATATTCTTCATATTTTCAGAATATTTTCATATTCTTCATATTTTTCACCCATTTTCATATTCTTCATATTTTTAGAATATTTTCATATTCTTCATATTTTTCACTCATTTTCATATTCTTCATATTTTCAGAATATTTTCATATTCTTCATATTTTTCACACATTTTCATATTCTTCATATTTCTCACACATTTTCATATTCTTCATATTTTTAGAATATTTTCATATTCTTCATATTTTTCCACAACATTTTCATATTCTTCATATTTTTCACTCATTTTTATATTCTTCATATTTTTAGAATATTTTCAATTTCTTCATATTTTTCACACATTTTCATATTCTTCATATTTCTCACACATTTTCATATTCTTCATATTTTTAGAATATTTTCAATTTCTTCATATTTTTCACACATTTTCATATTCTTCATATTTCTCACACATTTTCATATTCTTCATATTTTCAGAATATTTTCATATTCTTCATATTTTTCACTCATTTTCATATTCTTCATATTTTTAGAATATTTTCTTATTCCTCATATTTTTCACACATTTTCATATTCTTCATATTTTTAGAATATTTTCATATTCTTCATATTTTTGGGATTTTTTCATATTCTTCATATTTCTCACACATTTTCATATTCTTTGTATTTTAAGAATGTTTTCATATTCTTCATATTTTTAGAATATTTTCATATTCTTCATATTTTTCACACATTTCATAATCTTCATATTTTTCACACATTTTCATATTCTTCATATTTTTCACTCATTTTCATATTCTTCATATTTTTAGAATATTTTCATATTCTTCATATATTTCACACATTTTCATATTCTTCATATTTTTAGAATATTTTCATATTCTTCATATTTTTAGAATATTTTCATATTCTTCATATTTTTCACTCATTTTCATATTCTTCATATTTTTAGAATATTTTCATATTCTTCATATTTTTCACTCATTTTCATATTCTTCATATTTTTAGAATATTTTCATATTCTTCATATATTTCACACATTTTCATATTCTTCATATTTTTAGAATATTTTCATATTCTTCATATTTTTCACACATTTCATAATCTTCATATTTTTCACACATTTTCATATTCTTCATATTTTTCACACATTTTTACTATTCTTCATATTTTTAGTATATTTTCATATTCTTCATATTTTTAGAACATTTTCATATTCTTCGTATTTTTCACACATTTTCATATTCTTCATATTTTTCAGAATATTTTCATATTCTTCATGTTTTTCACTCATTTTCATATTCTTCATATTTTTAGAATATTTTCATATTCTTCATATTTTTCACACATTTCATAATCTTCATATTTTTCACACATTTTCATATTCTTCATATTTTTCACACATTTTTACTATTCTTCATATTTTTAGTATATTTTCATATTCTTCATATTTTTAGAACATTTTCATATTCTTCGTATTTTTCACACATTTTCATATTCTTCATATTTTTCAGAATATTTTCATATTCTTCATGTTTTTCACTCATTTTCATATTCTTCATATTTTTAGAATATTTTCATATTCTTCATATTTTTCACACATTTTCATATTCTTCATATTTCTCACACATTTTCATATTCTTCATATTTTTAGAATATTTTCATATTCTTCATATTTTTCACACATTTTTACTATTCTTCATATTTTTAGAATATTTTCATATTCTTCATATTTTTCACACATTTTCATATTCTTCATATTTTTCACACATTTTCATATTCTTCATATTTTTAGAATATTTTCATATTCTTCATATTTTTCACTCATTTTCATATTCTTCATATTTTTCACACATTTTTACTATTCTTCATATTTTTAGTATATTTTCATATTCTTCATATTTTTCACACATTTTCATATTCTTCATATTTTTCACTCATTTTCATATTCTTCATATTTTTAGAATATTTTCATATTCTTCATATTTTTAGAATATTTTCATATTCTTCATATTTTTAGAATATTTTCATATTCTTTATATTTCTCACACATTTTCATATTCTTCATATTTTAAGAATATTTTCATATTCTTCATATTTTTAGAATATTTTCTTATTTCTCATATTTTTCACACATTTTCATATTCTTCATATTTTTAGAATATTTTCATATTCTTCATATTTTTCACACATTTTCATATTCTTCATATTTCTCACACATTTTCATATTTTTCATATATTTCACACATTTTCATATTCTTCATATTTTTCACACATTTTCTTATTCTTCATATTTCTCACACATTTTCATATTCTTCATATTTTAAGAATATTTTCATATTCTTCATATTTTTAGAATATTTTCATATTCTTCATATTTTTCACACATTTTCATAATCTTCATATTTTTCACACATTTTCATATTTTTCATATTTTTCACACATTTTCATATTCTTCATATTTTTAGAATATTTTCATATTCTTGATATTTTTAGAATATTTTCATATTCTTGATATTTTTAGAATATTTTCATATTTTTCACACATTTTCATATTCTTCATATTTTTAAAATATTTTCATATTCTTCATATTTTTGACACATTTTCATATTCTTCATATTTCTCACACATTTTCTTATTCATATTTCTCACACATTTTCATATTCTTTATATTTTTAGAATATTTTCATATTCTTTATATTTTTCACACATTTTCTTATTCTTCATATTTCTCACACATTTTCATATTCTTTATATTTTTAGAATATTTAATATTCTTCATATTTTTCAGACATTTTCATATCTTCATATTTTTCAGACATTTTCATATTCTTCATATTTTTCACACAGTTTCATATTCTTCATATATTTCAGACATTTTCATATTCTTCAGACATTTTCATATTCTTCATTTTTTTAGAATATTTTCATATTCTTCATATTTTTCAGACATTTTCATATTTTTTGAATATTTTCATATTGTTCATATTTTTTTGAATATTTTAATATTCTTCATGCCATCTCTCCATTTTGCAACTGTTTTTGATTTCAGTGGGTCATGGAAAGATGAACGTGGTCATTTCTGTATAATTGCATTTGTAAAGAGCTATAAGGTCCTCTTGGTCAGGGAAGGGTAAGGAGAATAAATACTTGATTAAGTTAACATTTTCCATTTGCCAGACACCAGGCTAAGTGCTTTACCTAAATAAGTTATTCAACCCTCACAGCAACATATGAAGCAGATTAAATTATTATCTTTTCACAGACAAAGAAATTGTGGCTCGAAGAAATTTAGTAATTCACCTGAAATCACACCAGCAAAAGCCAAATAATAAAAGTGGGGATTTTAACCAGTAGATTATCCCATCTCTCATATGCTATTTCAAATCCTGAAAGGCGATGCTGTGAAAGTGCTGCACTCAATATGCCAGCAAATTTGGAAAATTCAACAGTGGCCACAGGACTGGAAAAGGTCAATTTTCATTCCAATCCCAAAGAAAGGCAATGCCAAAGAATGCTCAAACTACTGCACAATTAGTGATATTTTTACATATCACAATTCATTTCTTCTAGGTACAGTCACATTTTTGTCCTGTTTTATTTCCAGAAAATGCTGTGAGACAACTGAGAACGTCAACTCCATTTGAGAATAGGGACAATGAAACATATTCTCTCTCTCTCCCCTGCTCCCACTTCTCTCTCATACACACACATACACACACCACTAGGGAGGAAAGCCCATTAGAATGGAAATAATAGAGCCTAGACAGCTCGGTGGCCGAATTTGCCACAGAGCTGCCAGGACCCTTAAGAGAAGAGATTCAGTCCTCTGCTGTTTTTAGCCAGCAGCACCTGGTGTCCAGGGTAAAGGAAATAAACCCATTCCATCAAAATGCCAGAATGTATGCCCGCAAGCAGGTTTATCGGAAGACCAGGTGAGAGGACTCATAAATAATAACTAGGAAAGCTATTTCCAAGTGGAACAAACTCTTAAAATAATAAACGCAGCAGATCTTGACCACTACTAGAATTCTTTCCTCTCCTCAGTGAACTACAGTGTGTCTCTTGGCATCACAGGGCTCTGTGCTGAGACGAGAATTTGCAATTAGCTTTAAGAATAAAAGAGTACAAATTGGCTCCATATAGCCTTGATTCATAACACACCACTTAAAAGACAGTATCCATCAGTTACAAAAAAGAGTCTCTGTGCGAAGGTCAGCCTAGGTATGGTTTGTTTGTAATTTTTGTGCAAGAGCTATGTCTTACTCATCGTTGCATCCCCAGCACCCAGCATAATGTCTGGTACATTGTTAGTACCCAATAAGTTTTGTTTAGTGATTAGTGAATATTAGCCAGGATATAATGATGCCATGTCTGCCACTTTGCTCCAGTTCTCTAAAACCAAGGATTATATTTAGGATTGTGTTAATCAAATATACTTAGTTGGATGAAGGTAACACTGGATTGACATCAAACAGCTCTAGCCTGAATTTCCTAGGGAATTGCCTCAACTTTTAACTTACATGGTTTGTAGCATTCTGATTTAATGGAAGCAATTCCATTATTAATGGGTGAGTTTCTAGATCAGCTTGTAAAATTCAGTCAGTTAGTTCAGTCATTCAGTCATGTCCAGCTCTTTGCAGCACCATGGACTGCAGCATGCCAGGCCTCCCAGTCCATCACCAACTCCCAGAGCTTGCTCAAACTCATGCCCATAGAGTCGCTGATGCCATCCACCCATCTCATTCTCTGTCATCCCCTTCTCCTCTTGCCTTCATTTTTTTCCCAGCAGCAGGGTCTTTTCAAATAAGTCAGTTCTTTGCATCAGATGACCAAAGAATTGGAGTTTCAGCTTCGACATCACTCCTTCCAATGAATATTCAGGACTGATTTCCTTCAGGATGGACTGGTTGGATCTCCTTGCAGTCCAAGGGACTCTCAAGGGTCTTCTCCAACACCACAGTTCAAAAGCATCAATTCTTTGGCACTCAGCTTTCATTATGATCCAACTCTCACATCCATACATGACTACTGGAAAAACCATAGCTTTGACTAAATGGACCTTTGTTGGCAAAGTAAGTCTCTGCTTTTTAATATACTGTCTAGGTTGGTCATAACTTCCCTCCCATGGAGTAAGCGTCTTTTAATTTCATGGCTGCAGTCACCATCTGCAGTGATTTTGGAGACCCCCAAAATAAAGTCTCTCACTGTTTCCATTGTTTCCCCATCTACTTACTATGAAGTAATGGGACTGGATGCCATGATCTTAGTTTTTTTAATGTTGAGTTTTAAGCCTGCTTTTTTACTCTTCTCTTTCACTTTCATCAGGAGGCTCTTTAGTTTCTCTTCGCTTTCTGCCATAAGGGTGGTGCCATCTGCATATCTGAGGTTATTGATATTTCTTCCGGCAATCCTGATTCCAGCTTGTGCTTCATCCAGCCCAGCATTTCGCATGATGTACTCTGCATATAAGCTAAATAAGCAGGTGACAATATACAGCTTTGATGTACTCCTTGTAAAATTATTTTATCAGAATATAGAAAACTAATGGCATTCAATTATATTACAGACCTGTTTTCCCATTGTAATCATTCTTACTTGGCAATATTTATTTGAAGTTCCAGTCTAAGATGGCAGAAAGGGACTACCTGCTGTTCAGATTCGGGAATTCCTTCTTAACTCTCCACTCTTTCTTACCTTCCATTACCTGTATTCACCTACCCACCTTCAGCCAAATAAAGCCTACTTCTCCTCCTGTTTTCTGAATCTCAGTGAGTAGCACTTGTCCTCTACCATTGACTAAAGTCTGACACTTTGGAGTCATTCTCCCTTACTGTGCCCCCTCACTTGCATTACATAGATCCACATCCACACAGACATGTCTAGTGGGCTACCAGGTACTGATGATTCTATCCCAGCCACTGCTTTAGTTCAGGACATTATCTTTCTCGACTACTTCATATGGTTTCTGGGTTCCAGAGAGAAGAAATCTGTAAATATGGCAAGTCTTCTTGCCATTTCCATGCATAGAAAATTTACCTGAATTCATAAGTTAGTACATATACTCAGGTGAAGACAACACTGAGGTAATAAATAAGGTTTTAGTAGTGGATAAACTCTCCAAAGAAGGACATAATCTTTCATCAGGACCTTGGAGAGAACCAGCAAAGGTAGCTGATAAATAGAACTAGGCAAGTTCTGTCAAAACCAGGATTATAAATGGGCAAATACTGGAAAGAAGTCAGCTTAGACTTTCCAGCCACAGGTTGACTTTCTGATCCTTAAATGCTTCAAGTCCAGTCCTGTGATAGGCTTTTGCACCAGATGTTTCCCTTGATTGCAACCCTCTTCCCCCATATCTTTGCATTGCTGTCACCTTCTCACCATTCAGGTCTCAATCCAAATGACTGTGCAGTACAGCTTTTCCTCAGTCACTCCTATCCCATTTCCCCATTTTACTTTCTTCATAACAATTATCACTGCTTGAAACTGTGTTATTTATTCATTTGTTTACATGACTATTGTCTCCCTAGGCTTCACAGAGAGTAAGCTTTGTGGGTGAATAGACCATGTCTATGTGATTAACTGTCATATATCTTTAGTGTTTAAAACATATCTGACACCTGGGGGGCAGTCTATAAATATTTGACAAATGAGAAAATGAAATAAGACAGGCAATTAGATTTGAAGTTTAGGAGACTAGTGAGGACCTTGAACTGAGAAGTTGGAGCTAATATCAGACACTAATTATTGAGTTTGGAGAAATAGGATTCAAGATGCCATGTATAGATTTGTGTTCGCATGACCCATGTAGGGCCAAACATCAAACACACCCATTGGGTAGCATGCATACCAATACTACATTTTAATTTCTAGAATAATTACTATAGTTTGAATAAAAGCAAGATAGCCCTTATTTTGATCTCTGCAGAAGGAACAACACTTTTCCCTGCATTTTCTCTAGAAAGGGATTTTTATTCTCTCAGTGGCATTAAGTGGGAACTGACCAAGCAAATCAGTGGATGGGTTGTTTGACCACTCCAGAGGTCAGTGAGTTAGGACTATTTCCCTTGAGCCCTCACTTCCAGAATTCTTAGAAACGAGAGAGTCCTGTGGCTTGGAAGCTTGGATCTTGCAATTTGTCTCTGCAAATGGAGAAGGCACACAAAGGGTGCTAGGGCAAACTATATTAAAATCCTATATTATATAGGATTTTAATTGGGTACACATGTTTCATTTGGCCAATGCAGAGGTTTTAAATGTTTTTGATTAGTCACGAACATTATAAAAATCAGGAGATTTCATATAAAGAAAGATTTCCAGCCTCTCTTAGAAATACAGAAGTTCTAGAAGTACTAGCCCTTGATTTCCCACATGACAAAAAAATCACCTGACATGGAGTGGCAGCTGCCCCTTCAAACAGGACTTGTAGTCTCAACACCGCCTCTGTCTCCAGGTCTCCACCTACTTCACTCATTTACCATAACTACATGGCCTTTGAAGGTGTTTGAGTCTGAGGTCCTCCACTATGAAATACAAGAATTAGATGATTCTAAGAATTGGAGACATGAGAATAATTATGAAGGTAAACTATCTATAAGGAATCACAGTGTGCATTTCCCCAAAAAAGCAACTAATTTTTGGTATATTGCTATGGGTATGCAACTTGTATGTATTATAAGATATTTATGAGGATATTGACACCATTCACACAGTGACTCCCTAAAAGAAGATCTAAGGAAATTGTGTTTATGTGTGTATGTGTTCACACATACACACAGATATGCACAGAGTAGATACTCAGAAAATATTTCTTGAATAAAGTAATGAGAGGCTCAAGAGCATTCATCAAAACCCTAAGCAATAATAAATATTATGAGCTGCTGCTGTACACCTCACAGCTTATGAACTCACTCTACTTCTCTTTTTTCTCTTATTTTCCCCCAATTGTAGTCCAAGACTGAGAATCTAATTGAGATATAATGAAAATTTATTAATTAATTGTAAATAGAATGGGTTGATCAAGCATCAGTTAGCCTACCTGCATTAGTTTGATGTGGTCTGAGAGTGAATTCATTACTATAGTGAAACCAGAACTTCTTAGTTTGGAGATATGGATTCTGGCCCTGATTCTGCCACTAACTGTAGTTCTTTGAATAAGTCACTTGGCTCTCTGGCCAAAGTTTGATCATCCATAAAATTATATGGTCTTCAGGGCTTCTCTTTGCTTTATGATCTCTCTTTATGTGAAAAACAAAGACACATCAGAGGTAAGAGCTAGAAACTCAGAGCCAGCAATGTCTAGCAAGGAAAGACCAAGAAGAGATTTTTTCCCCCCAATAATTAAGGCAAGGAAGTCTCCAAATGCATGGGCAACAATCCATGGAGGGACAAGAGTGGAATGTGAACTCATTAGCAGAATGTTGAGTAAAACATTTCCTTTTACAAAAATCTTTCGTTAACAAAAATGAGGTACAGCTCAGAATCAATGCTTTATTTAGTCTTACATTCACATCACCTAATGCAGCGTCAGGCACAGATGGACAGTTCAGTAACTTTCAGTGAATGGATTATGTGTGGTTTTCTACTGCTGCATAACAAACCACCCTAATTTAATGGCTTAAAATGACTTTACCTTTTACAGTTCCAAAGGTTGACTAGGCTCAATGGGAAGTTCTTCTGGTGGTTTCACTTGGATTCTCTCGTGTGCTTGCAGTCAGGTAACAGCTTAGCATGGGTTCATCTGGAGGCTCAACCAGGATACTGGATTGACATGGTCTCCCTCCCTCTCCATAGTCTCAAGTTTCTTCCTCTCTATGTAGACTCTACATGTGGTCTTTGCAGCAGGGAAACCAGACCTCTTACATGGTGGTGGCTCAGGCATCCCCAAAGTACAAAATCAGAAAACTGCCATTGTCCATTAGTTAAAACAGATCACTGGGCCAGCCCAGATTCAACGCGTAGGGGCACCTCAGAAGAATATGAACAGGAGGTGTGATTCATTGGGGCATGTTCATAGACTAGCCACCCCAGCTTGCCTTCACTTTGGGCCCTTAACGTCCAAAGAGATAGGAAACAGGTTTAGAGTTATACAGCTACAAACATAGGCCATTTTAATGAAAATGGAAGAATGACTCAGAGCTAGAACCCAGAGGATAAAACCAAGAGCAGAGGGAAACCATTCCTCAAAAGCAAAACTGTACCTTAATCAAGGACTATCCTCTGCCTTGAGTTAGAGAAATTGGGATATGCACCAGGTTGGATTTTAGAATTGCTATAAATCAGGAAATGCTCATGTCTCCCTTTTCTCCTCTTTTTGAACATGGGAGTCTGCTGAAGTTTTTCTGTCTCTTTCACCATTACATGAAAGAGATGGGTTGGGGGTGGGTGGATAATCTGCTCTTCTTCACTGGTCTCTGAACCTGAGAAAGTGCATATGAGAACATGCCTTCGAGCAGTCACATCCATACCAGCACTTGATTTTGTTGACAATATCCTGGAATTTAAACTGATACCATATTTAGGATGAGATTTGCAGAGGTAAGAACATTTTTCATGTAGAAAGTCCATGAATCAGTAAGAGCCAGAGGATGGCACCCTCATCTCCAAAGATGGCTCCCAATGAACCACATCTCTTTGAATTTACATCATGTGTAGACCCCTCCGTCATTGAAGCTGGGCTTTCCTGGGACTTGATTTAAATAACAGAATATGGCAGAACTGACACTATACTAGCTAGAGCCTAAGCTTTATAGACCTGGCAGTTTCCACTTTTTAGTTTTGAAAACCTTGAGTCTTCACATAAGAAGTCTGGCTTTCCTTCTGGAAAGATCACATTGACAGAAAACGTAGAGAGGCCACACGGAGAGACAGAGGAGGCCACTTAAAGTGGGAAAGAGGAGCAGCTATCCTGGCATCTCAGCCAAACCTCCATCTAACTACAACTGCGTGACAGAACTCAAGAGTGATCAGCCGAAGAACTGCCCCGATGACCGTAGGCATCCCACAGAAATATGAAAGGTAATAAAATCATTGTTTTAAGCCCCAAGGTTTTCAATAGCTTATTAATGCAGCTATAGATAAATAAAACAGTATACATAAATGAATATGGACAAAGTACCCTATTTAGGGGAGTTACAGTTTCACATACTAACCATAAAGTTCTTTTCTCTATTCAAGAAATATTTACTAAGCCCCTACATCAGTTAACACATCCTTCTTATGTATAAAAGAAAGATTTAGGCTTATGGAAAAACATCTTTAATTGAAAACTGGAATGTTTAGTTGAAAAAATCTTTCATCTATCATTTGCTCCAGCATTCTCAGGCCTCAGGGGAGATAATTTCGATACATTAGCAACAGGAAACTATTGCAAACTCTTGGGGGAAGAGTGACATGATGGAAATGGTATTTGGAAAGGTTCATTTGGCAGTAGAAAACAGGGTTAGTGGCAGGGTTAGTGAGGTTAGTGAGGCAGTTTTGCTTTTTGCATCTAAATCTTAGATGCAAGTTGATCTGGATTGAAACCAGGGTAAATGGAAGAGGAAAGAACTTGATTACAGATCTTGAAATTTTGTTGAAAGAGTAAAAGAGAACATGTCCAAGATTACAGAAGCTGGGAGAATAATGGTGACAACAACAACTAAAGGAAGAATGTGGGACACTTGGAAAAAGAGTCATGAATGGGAAGAACAGATCCGTACAGATTTGGATTTAATCATTTGGATAAGAGGAAAATTGAACAGAGCTATCTGATAGCCAGCTGGTATTTCGTTAACTTAAAAACAAAACAAACAAGCAAAAAGACTAGGGCAGCAAACTACAGTGAGAGAAAGGATAAGGATTCAGGAGATGATGATCTGCTTCTATGCTTACACCCTTGGATTCAACATGGCTTTGCCACACCAGCCAGTGAACCGTGTGGTCTAGGCCACAATGTCTAGATCTGAGACCTGGAATTCTGCAGACCTATCCAGTCATCCTGCTTCTAATGAAGATCCTAATGCATGTGGGAGGATCCAGGAAACAGTGGAGGGCTGAGTGCTAGCAAGGAGCAGATATCAAAGACCAAATCTCTGTGGAGCAGCCAGTGGCTAAGCTAGCAAAATTTGAACACAGAGCATATCATTTTCTGACTTCTCCCTCAAATTATCTTCAAAGTGGTACAATTTCATTACCGGTTGTCTTGGACTGAATGTTTGTGTCCCACCTAAAATTTATTTCTTGAAGCCCTACCCCTAAGGTATAGCATCAGGAGGTAGGGCTTTGGGGATGTGATTAAATTTAGATGATTTCATAAAGGTGGAGCCCCCATGGTGGGACTAGTGCCCTTATAAGAAGAGGAGTAGACATCAGAGTTTCCTTTCTCTACCATGTGAGGATACAGCAACAAGACAGCCATTTGCAATCCAAGAAGAGAGCCCTTACCAAGAACCAAACTGGCCAGCATCTTCACCCTGGACTTACCAGCCTCCAGAACTGTGAGAAACAAATGTCTGTTGTTTAAGCCAGCCAGCATGTGGTATGTTTTATAGCAGCCCATGCTGACTAAAACACTTTATCCTTTAAGTAGATACTATATTCTATATGGAAGTGAATTTGGTGAGCTTCCAATAAGTTCATAATAGTTTAGCATAAATGGAAAAGAATCGACAGTCCCTTGAACTGCTAGGAGACCAACCCAGTCAATCCGAAAAGAAATCAACCCTGAATACTCATTGGAACGACTGAATTTGAAGCTGAAGCTCCAAAACTTCAGGCACCTGATGTGCAGAGACAACTCACTGGAAAAGACCCTGATGCTGGGAAAGACTGAGGGCAGGAGGAGAAGAGGGTGACGGAGGATGAGATGGTTGGATGGCATCATCGACTCAATGGGCATGAGTTTGAGCAAACTCCTGGAGATAGTGAAAGACAGGAAGCCTGGCATGCTGCTGTCCATGGGGCCACAAAGAGTTGGACATGACTTGGCAACTGAAAAACAACAAAAGCTCCCTTTGGGATCACTTTGTGTCTCCAACACCTGTGGCACTAGATATTCTTGCATTTAAGCTGTAAAGCAAAAATAAACAATGCTTGTGAAGATGATGGAACAGAAGCTGAGTTCCTTTAGTTCTAACATTCTATGTGACCACATGCTTCCTATTTGTGTTCAAAAGTTTAGAACATGAAACATCCCACCCTGCCTTCTCCCACTGATGATTTGAAAGAATAGCAGTAAAACATGTACATTACCATATGTAAAATAGATGACCAGCGCAAATTCAATGCATGAAGCAGGGAATCCAAAGCCTGCTCTGGGACAACCAGAGAGAGAGGGTGGGGAGGAAGGTGGGAAGGGCGTTCAGGATGGGGGAGGGGGAAACATGAATACCTGTGGCTGATTCATGTTGATGCATGGCAAAAGCTATCACAATATTGTAAAGTAGTTATTCCCCAATTAAAGTGAGTTGCTCAATTTAAATAAATAAATAAATAAAACACTGAAACAGAGTGACCAGGGTGATTATTTGAAAACATGCTCAAATGAAACTGAAATCCAAATACCTCTGTAATGTACTCCTCAAGTGTGCAGTTGGGCCCTTGAGTGTTAAGGGCCCATTCTAGCTACATAATCCAATTAAATCTCAATAGTATTGCAGTAACTGTTTAGGTCTTCAGTTCAGTTCAATCGCTCAGTCGTGTCCAACTCTTTGCAACTCCATGGACTGCAGCACACCAGGCTGTCCATCACCAACTCCCAGAGTTTCCTCAAACTCATCTCCATTGAGTTGGTGATGCCATCCAACCAGTTTATCCTCTGTCATCCCCCTCTCCTCCTGCCTTCAATCTTTCCCAGCATCAAGGTCTTTTCAAATGAATCAGTTCTTCACATTAGGTGGCCAAAGTATTGGAGTTTCAGCTTCAGCATCAGTCCTTCCAATGAATATTCAGGACTGATCTCCTTTAGGATGGACTGGTTGGATCTCCTTGCAGTCCAAGGGACTCTCAAGAGTCTTCTCCAACACCACAGTTCAAAAGCATCAATTCTTCCGTGCTCAGCTTTCTTTATAGTCCAACTCTCACATCCATTCATGACTACTGGGAAAACCATAGCTTTGACTAGACGGACCTTTGTTGGCAAAGTGTCGTCTCTATTTTTTAATATGCTGTCTTGGTCGGTCATAACTTTCCTCCCAAGGAGTAAGCGTCTTTTAATTTCATGGCTACAGTAAACATCTGCAGTGATTTTGGAACCAAAAAAAATTAAGTCTGCCACTGTTTCCACTATTTCCCTATCTATTTGCCGTGAAGTAATGGGACCAGATGCCATGATCTTAGCTTTCTGAATGTTGAGCTTTAAGCCAACTTTTTCACTCTCCTCTTTTACTTTCATCAAGAGGCTCTTTAGTTCCTCTTCACTTTCTGCCATAAGGGTGGTGTCATCTGCATATCTGAGGTTATTGATATTTCTCCCGGCAATCTTGATTCCAGCTTGTGCTTCCTCCAGCCCAGCGTTTCTCATGATGTACACTGTATATAAGTTAAATAAGCAGGGTGACAATATACAGCCTTGATGTACTCCTTTTCCTATTTGGAACCAGTCTGTTGTTCCATGTCCAGTTCTAACTGTTGCTTCCTGATCTGCATACAGATTTCTCAGGAGGCAGGTCAGGTGGTCTGGTATTCCCATGTCTTTCAGAATTTTCCACAGTTAGATAACAGTTTTTCTTTTAGGAAGGAATATTTTATTATTATTTACTGGCATATGACAATAATAAAAAAAGACCAACTCACAGATGGTTTTATAATTTAAAAAATTTCCTTGCAAAAAATGTACCCACTCATTTCCTGCACCCAGGGAAAACCATTCATATCCTTCTTCCTTGGTATGCCAGATAGGGCCTGATTCTCAAAAACAGCATAACAATATGGCATTAAACAGCCTCAATTCCTAGTATGAATGGACACAGACCAGAATTAAAAGACAGATTGGCATGAGGTCACTTCTACATGATTGTACAATCCACACAGGACTATTTAACTATCAAAGAAATCAAGTAACTTGCCTGATTACCTAGTTAATGAATTGCTAAATGAGACAGATTTCTGTATCTCACCAATATGTACCTTCTCTCTTTCCTTGGCACTCTACTGGATCATGTTCCCAGTCCCTTTACATCTAGGTGGAACCATGTGACTAGTTCTAGCAATGGAATGAGTTAACTTCTGGCATTTACAGCCCTGGTCCTTAAACCCACCAGATTCTCCATGTTCTTTTTCCTTTCTCGTCTCCTGGCTGGTTGCAGAAGATCCAGTGGAGGACCCAGAGAACACACTAGGTGGAAGGAGCCTTGGTCCCTGAATCTCTACGTGAATATACATGAGTGTGATCATGCACAAGTTAGCCAGCTGGAGGACAAGATACCATCCCAACTGAGCCCTCTTAGACCTGGCAGCCAGCCAGCTCTGCATATCATCACAGATGTGAGTGAAGAGTGTTAGTTGTTCAACCATGTCCAACTCTTTGCAATCCCATGGACTGTAGCCCACCAGGCTCCTCTGTCCATGGAGTTCTCTAGGCATGAATACTGGAGTGGGTTGCCACTTCCTTCTCCAGGGGATCTTCCTGACCCAGGGATCAAACCTGATCTCCTGCATTGCAGGCAGATTCCTTGCCATCTGAGCCACCAGGGAAATACCATCGCATATGTATAGGGCACCAAATATATAAATATATAGATAAGCAGTGACATAGGAGAGAAATACACCTTTCTGGTGTCAAGCCACTGAGATTTTAATGTTTTTATACCATTGAGATTTTATAGCTGTTACTTCCACACTGACATAATGCCATGATTCGAATCAATGCCAATTTGACTCCAAAGCCTGTGCTCCCGAACAGCACAGAGCATGACTGGTAACAGCCCACCTGCTAGCTCAGTTCACCCACATTACACTTGGCACAGTAGAAAATGTCCGTAAAATCCCAGCCATGTGATCCCACCAGTGGCACTGGGCTCTAGGAGAACACTTAGGGAAATATCTGTGTCAGTTAACTTTTGCTACATAACAAAACAGTTCAAAACCAGGTGGCCTACAACAACAACAAAAAGAAAAAAGGAAAAAAAAAGACATTACTTTGGCTTACAATTTGAGAAGTTGCAGTGTAGGCCTCTTGTGCCTGAGTGGTTCTTGCAGCTTGGGACCAGACTCTGCTAATATCAGCTGGGCACTCATACATCTGTGATCAGCTGTAGAGTTGACTGGCAACTGGCTAGTCTATGATGGCTCGAGTGGGATGGCTTATCTCTGATCATGTGGTATCTCCTCCAGGAAGCAAGCTTGTGCTTGATCATTTGGCGGCAGCAGCAGTGGTTGCAAGACCAGCAAGAGGACCAGCCCCAATATACAGGCACTTTTCAGGCTGCTCCCTTGGCCAAATCAAGACACGTGACTGTGCCAAAAGTCAGTGCAGGGGGGCATTATGAAAGGCCTGGATACAGGTGGTGGGAAAAAATTCAGACATTACTACAATCAACCAACCCCAATATCCAAGGTTCACTGGGTGGAGACCAGAGCACAGAACAAGTGTGTCCTAGATGTTCAGTTCAGTTCAGTTCAGTCGCTCAGTCGTGTCCAACTCTTTGCAACCCCATGAATCACAGCATGCCAGGCCTCCCTGTCCATCACCAATTCCCGGAGTTTACTCAAACTCATGTCCATTGAGTTGGTGATGCCATCCAGCCATCTCATCCTCTGTCATCCCCTTCTCCTCCTGCCCCCAATCCCTCCCAGCATCAGGGTCTTTTCCAATGAGTCAACTCTTCGCATCAGGTGGCCAAAGTATTGGAGTTTCAGCTTCAGCATCAGTCCTTCCAATGAACACCCAGGACTGATCTCCTTTAGGACGGACTGGTTGGATCTCCTTGCAGTCCAAGGGACTCTCAAGAGTCTTCTCCAACACCACAGTTCAAAAGCATCAATTTTTTGGCACTCAGCTTTTTTCACAGTCCAACTCTCACATCCATACATGACCACTGGAAAAACCATAGATATTAAAGCTCCTCAAATAATTTCTTCCAGCTTCTGACTTCCATACCTGCAGCACTCCCATGGTAATACTGATATGATCTAGGAGACAACAGCATCAGTTTGTTGCTTTTTGTGTTTTTCTGTTTTTGTTTTGTTTTGTTAGTTTATTGAAAGCCATGCTTGGGAGGAAATGACCGACTGACTGCTCTTGTGGACGGTTTGGCAGAACCCTGGAGGCAGAGAGCCTTCTCTATCTGACAGAAGGGTGGTTCCACTGGGTGTGAGGAATCTTCTTCCTGCAAAAAAAATGAGTCATGATAAGAATAGAGTGCCAGACCTCCTTCGTACTCCTCATGTGGAAAGGAGAATGTGACCAAATCCCTGGTGAATACAGCCCTTTTCCTAAGAGGGAAGAGATAAAAGGCTGTCAGGGAGAAGAGAAATGCTATTGAAGCTACTGCCTGGTCTACTCTCTCCTAGAAGTTTCCTTTCTGTCTTCATTTCTATGTTCAAGATTTTCTCTTTGTGGCTTGCTGTTATTTCTATAAAAATGCCTTTCACTTGGCAACATCTTAGCCAAGAAAAGCAAAATATCTACCATGAAAAAACACGGCATGTTGAACTTGGTGTTCCTTTAGACTTGAGACGGTGTTCTCAGGGAAACTCTGGAGTTGCCTAAAGGAAGTAAGCCCCTTGTCGTGTATTATGGGTAATGCGGGATGGCTCTGGAGACATTGCAGGGGAATCGGGCCTCATCTCGAGTTGATTTGAGCGTTTTCGTGTTGCATCTCATGTTGCATCTCTAGACTTGTGACAGTCTTCTTGAGGACTATGTGGAATTTCATCTAGGAAGTCAAGGCTCCTTTCGTGTTTGATGGGGAACACGGATGTGGTCTGCATGCAATGCAGTGGAATCGGGCCTCATCTTGAGTTGATTTAGGGTACACGGAGCTCTTTCATGTTGCTGTGGGGACCTCAGGGTCCTGCTAGACTTGTGACAGTGTTCTTGGGAACTTTCTGGAGGTCTATCAAGGAAGTCAAGGCTCCTTTCATGTTTGATGAGGAACACGGACTTGCTCTGCACGCAGCATTGCAATCGGGCTTCATCTCGCGGCGATGGGGAAGTCTCAAGGTTTTTCTTGAGTTGCAGCGGGAATCTGGGGTATGTTCTCATGTTACGGTGGGGATGGCCCTCAAAACTCGTGTTGGTTCAGTGACTTCAGGACTCCTGTCTAGTTGCCAGTGATACCTCGGGATTCTCCTCGAGGCTTGGCAGGGCAATAGGGACGGCTCTCGAGGTGAGACGGGAGACCCAAGCTCCCTTCCCAGTTGCCACAGGGATATTGGGATTCCTATCAATTTTCAAGTTGAGTCAGGCATCGTCTCCTTTTGACGCCTTGAACACTGCGCTCCTCTCGAGTTGTCAAAGGGATGTGAGGCCTCCTGGCGAGATGAGGCAGGGAACTCGGTCTTTCTCTGTGGTCTCCACAGGGGATTCAGGCATCCCTTCATCTTGGGAGATGAAAGACGAGCCTGCATTCAAGTCACTGCAGGGATATCCGGCCTTATTTCGAGTCAGGGCATCTCGGTGTCCATTCCATTTGAGACAGCAAACTCAGGGTCCCTCTCACATACCTATAGCTGAGAGAAGACTCCTCTTGAGATGCTTGTGGAACGTTGGCATTCCCCTTGAGTCGATGCCAGGGAATCCACTCTGATCTTGAGATGATTTCAGCTACACGGAGCTTTTCTTGAGTTGCTGTGCTGAACTTGGTCTTCCTCTAAACTTGGGACAGTGTTCTCAGGGAATCTCTGGATTTGCCTACAGGAAGTGAAGCCACTTGTGCTTGATGGGGAACACGGGATTGCTCAGGAGCCAGTGCAAGGGAATCGGGTCTCATCTTTTTTTTTTTTTTTTTTATTAGTTGGAGGCCAATCACTTCACAACATTTCAGTGGGTTTTGTCATACATTGATATGAATCAGCCATGGATTTACACGTATTCCCCATCCCGATCCCCGCTCCCACCTCCCTCTCCACCCGATTCCTCTGGGTCTTCCCAGTGCACCAGGCCGGAGCACTTGTCTCATGCATCCCACCTGGGCTGGTGATCTGTTTCACCATAGATAGTATACATGCTGTTCTTTTGAAATATCCCACCCTCACATTCTCCCACAGAGTTCAAAAGTCTGTTCTGTATTTCTGTGTCTCTTTTTCTGTTTTGCACATAGGGTTATCGTTACCATCTTTCTAAATTCCATATATATGTGTTAGTATGCTGTAATGTTCTTTATCTTTCTGGCTTACTTCACTCTGTATAAGGGGCTCCAGCTTCATCCATCTCATTAGGACTGGTTCAAATGAATTCTTTTTAACAGCTGAGTAATATTCCATGGTGTATATGTACCACAGCTTCCTTATCCATTCATCTGCTGATGGGCATCTAGGTTGCTTCCATGTCCTGGCTATTATAAACAGTGCTGCGATGAACATTGGGATGCACGTGTCTCTTTCAGATCTGGTTTCCTCAGTGTGTATGCCCAGAAGTGGGATTGCTGGGTCATATGGCAGTTCTATTTCCAGTTTTTAAAGAAATCTCCACACTGTTTTCCATAGCGGCTGTACTAGTTTGCATTCCCACCAACAGTGTAAGAGGGTTCCCTTTTCTCCACACCCTCTCCAGCATTTATTGCTTGTAGACTTTTGGATAGCAGCCATCCTGACTGGCGAGTAATGGTACATCATTGTGGTTTTGATTTGCATTTCTCTAATAATGAGTGATGTTGAGCATCTTTTCATGTGTTTGTTAGCCATCTGTATGTCTTCTTTGGAGAAATGTCTGTTTAGTTCTTTGGCCCATTTTTTGATTGGGTCATTTATTTTTCTGGAATTGAGCTGCAGGAGTTGCTTGTATATTTTTGAGATTAATCCTTTGTCTGTTTCTTCATTTGCTATTATTTTCTCCCAATCTGACGGCTGTCTTTTCACCTTACTTATAGTTTCCTTTGTAGTGCAAAAGCTTTTAAGTTTCATTAGGTCCCATTTGTTTATTTTTGCTTTTATTTCCAATATTCTGGGAGGTGGGTCATAGAGGATCTTGCTGTGATTTATGTCGGCGAGTGTTTTGCCTATGTTCTCCTCTAGGAGTTTTATAGTTTTTGGTCTTACATTTAGATCTTTAATCCATTTTGAGTTTATTTTTGTGTATGGTGTTAGAAAGTGTTCTAGTTTCATTCTTTTACAAGTGGTTGACCAGTTTTTCCAACACCACTTGTTAAAGAGGTTGTCTTTTTTCCATTGTATATCCTTGCCTCCTTTGTCAAAGATAAGGTGTCCATAGGTTCGTGGATTTATCTCTGGGCTTTCTATTCTGTTCCATTGATCTATATTTCTGTCTTTGTGCCAGTACCATACTGTCTTGATGACTGTGGCTTTGTAGTAGAGTCTGAAGTCAGGCAGATTGATTCTTCCAGTTCCATTCTTCTTTCTCAAGATTACTTTGGCTATTCGAGGTTTTTTGTATTTCCATACAAATTGTGAAATTCTTTGGTCCAGTTCTGTGAAAAATACCATTGGTAGCTTGATAGGGATTGCATTGAATCTATAGACTGCTTTGGGTAGAATAGCCATTTTGAGAATATTGATTCTTCCCATCCATGAACACGGTGTGTTTCTCCATCTGTTTGTGCCCTCTTTGATTTCTTTCATCAGTGTTTTATAGTTTTCTATGTACAGGTCTTTTGTTTCTTTAGGTAGATATACTCCTAAGTATTTTATTCTTTTTGTTGCAATGGTGAATGGTATTGTTTCCTTAATTTCTCTTTCTGTTTTTTCATTGTTAGTATATAGGAATGCAAGGGATTTCTGTGTGTTAATTTTATATCCTGCAACTTTAGTATATTCATTGATTAGCTCTAGTAATTTTCTGGTAGAGTCTTTAGGGTTTTCTATGTAGAGGATCATGTCATCTGCAAACAGTGAGAGTTTCACTTCTTCTTTTCCTATCTGGATTCCTTTTACTTCTTTTTCTGCTCTGATTGCTGTGGCCAAAACTTCCAACACTACGTTGAATAGTAGTGGTGAGAGTGGGCACCCTTGTCTTGTTCCTGATTTTAGGGGAAATGCTTTCAATTTTTCACCATTGAGGGTGATGCTTGCTGTGGGTTTGTCATATATAGCTTTTATTATGTTGAGGTATGTTCCTTCTATTCCTGCTTTTTGGAGAGTTTTAATCATAAATGAGTGTTGAATTTTGTCAAAGGCTTTCTCTGCATCTATTGAGATAATCATATGGTTTTTATCTTTCAATTTGCTAATGTGGTGTATTACATTGATTGATTTGTGGATATTAAAGAATCCTTGCATTCCTGGGATAAAGCCCACTTGGTCATGGTGTATGATTTTTTTAATATGTTGTTGGATTCTGTTTGCTAGAATTTTGTTAAGGATTTTTGCATCTATGTTCATCAGTGATATTGGCCTGTAGTTTTCCTTTTTTGTGGCATCTTTGTCTGGTTTTGGAATTAGGGTGATGGTGGCCTCATAGAATGAGTTTGAGTTTGGAAGTTTACCTTCTTCTGCAATTTTCTGGAAGAGTTTGAGTAAGATAGGTGTTAGCTCTTCTCTAAATTTTTGGTAGAATTCAGCTGTGAAGCCATCTGGTCCTGAGCTTTTGTTTGCTGGAAGATTTTTGATTACAGTTTCAATTTCCTTGCTTGTGATGGGTCTGTTAAGATCTTCTATTTCTTCCTGGTTCAGTTTTGGAAAGTTATACTTTTCTAAGAATTTGTCCATTTCATCCAAGTTGTCCATTTTATTGGCATAGAGCTGCTGGTAGTAGTCTCTTATGATCCTTTGTATTTCAGTGTTGTCTGTTGTGATCTCTCCATTTTCATTTCTAATTTTGTTAATTTGGTTCTTCTCTCTTTGTTTCTTAATGAGTCTTGCTAATGGTTTGTCAATTTTGTTTATTTTTTCAAAAAAACAGCTTTTAGCTTTGTTGATTTTTGCTATGGTCTCTTTAGTTTCTTTTGCATTTATTTCTGCCCTGATTTTTAAGATTTCTTTCCTTCTGCTAACCCTGGGGTTCTTCATTTCTTCCTTCTCTAATTGCTTTAGGTGTAGAGTTAGGTTATTTATTTGGTTTTTTTCTTGTTTCTTGATGTAAGCCTGTAATGCTATGAACCTTCCCCTTAGCACTGCTTTTACAGTGTCCCATAGGTTTTGGGTTGTTGTGTTTTCATTTTCATTCATTTCTATACATATTTTGATTTCTTTTTTGATTTCTTCTATGATTTGTTGGTTATTCAGAAGTGTGTTATTTAGCCTCCATATGTTTGAAGTTTTAACAATTTTTTTCCTGTAATTGAGATCTAATCTTACTGCACTGTGGTCAGAAAAGATGACTGGAATGATTTCAATTTTTTTGAATTTTCCAAGACCAGATTTATGGCCCAGGATGTGATCTATTCTGGAGAAGGTTCCGTGTGCACTTGAGAAAAAGGTAAAGTTGATTGTTTTGGGGTGAAATGTCCTATAGATATCAATTAGGTCTAGCTGGTCCATTGTGTCATTTAAAGTTTGTGTTTCCTTGTTAATTTTGTTTAGTTGATCTATCCATAGTTGTGAGTGGGGTATTAAAGTCTCCCACTATTATTGTGTTACTATTAATTTCCTCTTTCATACTCGTTAGTGTTTGTCGCACATATTGCGGTGCTCCTATGTTGGGTGCATATATATTTATAATTGTTATTTCTTCTTCTTTGATTGATCCTTTGATCATTATGTAGTGTCCTTCTTTGTCTCTTTTCACATCCTTTATTTGAAAGTCTATTTTATCTGATATGAGTATTGTGACTCCTGCTTTCTTTTGGTCTCCGTTTGCATGAAATATTTTTTTCCAGCCCTTCACTTTTAGTCTGTATGTGTCTCTTGTTTTGAGGTGGGTCTCTTGTAGACAGCATATATAGGGGTCTTGTTTTTGTATCCATTCAGCCAATCTTTGTCTTTTGGTTGGGGCATTCAACCCATTTACATTTAGGGTAATTATTGATAGGTGTGGTCCTGTTGCCATTTACTTTGTTGTTTTGGGTTCACGTTTATACAACCTTTCTGCATTTCCTGTCTAGAGAAGATCTTTTAGCATTTGTTGAAGAGCTGGTTTGGTGGTGCTGAATTCTCTCAGCTTTTGCTTGTCTGTAAAGCTTTTGAATTCTCCTTCATATCTGAATGAGATCCTTGCTGGATACAGTAATCTAGGTTGTAGGTTATTCTCTTTCATTACTTTCAGTACGTCCTGCCATTCCCTTCTGGCCTGGAGGGTTTCTATTGATAGATCAGCTGTTATCCTGATGGGAATCCCTTTGTGTGTTATTTGTTGTTTCTCCATTGCTGCTTTTAATATTTGTTCTTTGTGTTTGATCTTTGTTAATTTGATTAACATGTGTCTTTGGGTGTTTCGCCTTGGGTTTATCCTGTTTGGGACTCTCTGGGTTTCTTGGACTTGGGTGACTATTTCTTTCCCCATTTTAGGGAAGTTTTCAGCTATTATCTCCTCGAGTATTTTCTCATGGCCTTTCTTTTTGTCTTCTTCTTCTGGAACTCCTATGATTCAAATGTTGGGGCGTTTCACAGTATCCCAGAGGTCCCTGAGGTTGTCCTCATTTCTTTTGATCCTTTTTTCTTTTTTCCTCTCTGCTTCATTTATTTCCACCATTTTATCTTCTACCTCACTTATCCTATCTTCTGCCTCCGTTATTCTACTCTTGGTTCCCTCCAAAGTGTTTTTGATCTCATTCATTGCATTATTCATTTTTAATCGACTCTTTTTTATTTCTTCTAGGTCTTTATTAAACATTTCTTGTATCTTTTCAATCTTTGTGTCCAGGCTATTTATCTGTAACTCCATTTTGTTTTCAAGATTTTGGATCATTTTTATTATCATTATTCTAAATTCTTTTTCAGGTAGATTCCCTATCTCCTCCTCTTTTGTTTGACTTGGTGGGCATTTTTCATGTTCCTTTACCTGTTGGGTATTTCTTTGCCTTTTCTTCTTGTTTAGATTGCTGTATCTGGAGTGGGCTTTCTGTATTCTGGAGGTCTGTGGTTCCTTTTTATTGTGGAGGATTAACCCAGTGGGTAGGGTTAGACGATTGGCTTGTCAAGGTTTCCTGGTTAGGGAAGCTTGCGTCAGTGTTCTGGTGCATGGAACTTGATTTCTTCTTTTTGGAGAGCAATGGAGTGCCCAGTAATGAGTTTTGAGATGGGTCTATGTGTTAGGTGTGACCTTGGGCAGCCTGTATGTTGATGTTCAGAGCTATGTTCCTGCGTTGCTCGAGAATTTGCGTGGTATGTCTTGCTCTGGAACTTATTGGCTCTTGGGTGGTGGTTAGTTTCAGTGTAGGTATGAAGGCTTTTGGACAGTCTCTTATTACTTAAAGTTCCGCGTAGTCAGGAGTTTTCTGGTGTTCTCAGGTTTTGGGCTTAAGTCTCCTGCCTCTGGATTTCAGTTTTATTCTTCCTGTAGTCTCAGGACTTCTCCAACTATACAGCCCTTCTCCCCTTCAGCTTCCAAAAGAAAGTGAGCCAGGGAAGCCCAAGTCCCCTAGTCCCAAAGGAAGCAGTGTGTGCAGTGAAGAGCCCAGGAAGGGACAGAGCACGGGAGCCAGAACACCCAGCAAAGGCCCAAGTCCAGGCCCCACCTTGACCCCAGCCTGAAGACCCATCCATTCCACTTGAGGCAGCAAACTCAGGGTCCCTCTCACATACATATAGCTGAGACAGGCCTCCTCGTGAGGTGCTTGTGCAAAGAGGGCATTCTTCTTGAGTCAAAGCCAGGGAATTAGCTCTCATCTCGAGGTGATTTGGGGTACACGCAGCTTTACTCGAGTTGCTTTGCTGAACTTGGTGTTACTCTAGACTTGTGATGGTATTCTCGTGCAATCTCTGGTGTTGCCTAAAGGAAGCCAAGCCACTTGTCGTGTTTGATGGGGAACACGGGATGGCTCTGGAGACAATGCAGGGGAATCGGGCCTCATCTCGAGTTGATTTGAGTACATGGAGCGCTTTTGTGTTGCTGCTGGGACCTCAGGGTCCCTCTAGACTTGTGACAGTGTTCTTGGGGATTCTCTGGAATTCCATCAAGGAAGTCAATGCTCCTTTCATGTTTGATGGGGAACACGGACTTGCTCTGCTTTCAGTGCAGGGGAATCTGGTCTCATCTGTCATCGAGTGGGAAGTCTCATGGTTTTTCTCTAATAGCAGTGGGAACCTGGGGTATATTCTCGAGTTACCACGGGGATGGCCCCTCAAAACTCCTGTTTGTTCAGTGACATCAGGACACATGTCTAGTTGGGAAGGTCACCTCGGGATTCACCACGAGGCTTGACTGGGCAATAGGGATGCTCTTGAGGTGAGTAGGGAGACCAACTGTCACTTTCAAGTTGCTACAGGGATATTGTTATTCCTACCAATATTCAAGAGGTGTCAGGCATCGTCTCCTTTTGAAGCATTGTACTCCATGTGCCTCTCGAGTTGTCAAAGGCATGTAAGGCCTCCTGTCGAGATGAGCCGGGGAACTAGGGCTTTCTCTAGGGTCTCCATAGGGGATTCAGACATCCCTTCATCTTGTCAGATGAAAGACAAGCCAGCATTGAATTCACTGCAGGGAAATCTGGCCTTATTTCGAGTCACGGCATCTCCGTGACCATTCCACTTGGCACAGCAAACTCAGGGTCCCTCTCACATACCTATAGCTGAGAGAATCCTCCTCCTGAGGGGCTTGTGGAAAGTTGGCATTCCTCTTGCGTCGAGGCCAGGGAATCAGCTCACATCTCGAGATGATTTGGGATACACAGAACTTTTCTCGAGTTGCTGTGCTGAACTTGGTGTTCCCCTAGACTTGAGACGTTATTCTCGGGGAATCTCTGGAGTTGCCTAAAGGAAGTCAAGCCAATTGTCATATTTGATGGGGAAAGCGGGATGTCTCTGGAGACAATGCAGGGGAATCGGACCTCATCTCGAGTTGATTTTATGTACACGGTGCACTTTCATGCTGTTGCGGGGACCTCAGGGTCCCTCTAGACTTGTGACAGTGTTCCTGGGGACTCTCTGTAGTTCCATCAAGGAAGTCATGGCTCCTTTCGTGTTTGATGGGGAACACGGACTTGCTCTGCATGCAGTGCAGGGGTTTTGGGCATCATCTCACGGCGAGGGGAAAGTCTCATGATTTTTCTGGAGTTGCGGCTGGAACCTGGGTTATGTTCCCGAGTTACGGCAGGGATGGCCCTTCAAAACTCGTGTTGGTTCAGCGATGTCAGGACTCCTGTCTAGTTGTGAGGGACACCTTCGGGTCTTCCTCGAGACTTGCCTAGAAAATAGGGACGCCTCTCGAGGTGAGGCGGGAGACCCAGTTTCCCTTTGACGTTGCCACAGGGATATTTGGATTCCTATCAATTTTCAAGGGGAGTCAGGCCTCGTCTCATTTTGAAGCACTGAACTCTGCGTGCCTCTCGAATTTTCAAAGGGATTTGAGGAATCATGTCAAGATGAGGCGGGAAACTAGGAATTTCTCTAGGATCTCCACAGGGGATTCAGATATCCCTTCATCTTGTGAGATGAACAACGAGCTTGCATTCAAGTCACTGCAGGGAAATCTGGCCTTATTTCGAGTCATTGCAACAGGGAGTCCATTCCACTTGACTCAGCAAACTCAAGGTACCTCTCAGGTACCTATAACTGAGAGAAGCCTCCTCTTTAAATGTTGTTTATAGCTGGCATTCCTCTTGAGTCAAAGCCAGGGAATCAGCTCTCATCTTGAGATGATTTGGGGTACACGGAGCTGTTTTCGAGTTCCTGTGCTGGACATGGTGGTCCTCTATACTTGGGACGGTGTTCTCGGGGAATCTCTGGAGTTGCCTAAAGGAAGTCAAGCCACTTGTCGTGTTTGACGGGAAAAGCGCGATGTCTCTGGAGCCAATGTAGGGGAATCTGGCCTCATTTCGAGTTCATTTGGGTACACCGAGCTCTTTCGTGTTGCTGTGGTGACCTCAGGGTCCTTCTAGACTTGTATCAGTGTTCTTGGGTACTCTCTGGAGTTCCATCAAGGAAGTCAACGCTCCTTTCGTGTTTGATGGGGAACACGGACCTGCTCTGCATGCAATGCAGGAAAATCTGGTCTCATCTCTCATCGAGTGGGAAGTCTCATGGTTTTTCTCGAATTGCGGAGGGAACCTGCTGTATATTCTCGAGTGACGACGGGGATGGCCCCTCAGAACTCCTTTTGGTTCAGCGACATCAGGACTCCTGTCTAGTTGTGAGGGTCACCTCGGGATTCTCCTCGAGGCTTGGCTGGGCAATAGGAACACATCTCGAGGTGATTAGGGAGATCCACTGTCACTTTCAAGTTGCTACAGGGATACTGGTATTCCTGTCTGGTTTCAAGAAGAGTCAGTCATCGTCTACTTTTGAAGCACTGAACTCCGTGTTCCTCTCGAGTTGTCAAAGGGATGTGAGGCCTCCTGTCGAGATGAGGTGGGGAACTAGTGCTTTCTCTAGGGTCTCCACAGGGGATTCAGACATCCCTTCATCGTTTGAGATGAAAGACAGGCCCGCATTCATGTCACTGCATGGAAATATGGCCTTATTTCGAGTCAGGGCATCTTGGTGACCATTCCACTTGACGCAGCAAACTCAGGGTCCCTCTCACATACCTATAGCTGAGAGAAGCCTCCTCATGAGGTGCTTGGGGAAAGTTGGCATTCCACTTGAGTCAAAGCCAGGGAATCAGCTCTCATCTCGAGAAAATTTGTGGTACATGGAGCCTTTCTTGAGTTGCTGTGCTGAACTTGGTGTTCCTCTAGACTTGTGACGTTATTCTCGTGGAATCTCTGGAGTTGCCTAAAGGAAGTCAAGCCACATGTCGTATTTGATGGGGAACGCCAGATGGCTCTGGAAACAATGCAGGGGAATTGGGCCTCATCTCGAGTTGATTTGGAGTACACGGAGCACTTTCATGTTCCTGCGGGGACCTCAGGGTCCCTCTCTACTTGTGAGAGTGTTCTTGGGGACCCTCTGGAATTCCATAAAGGAAGTCAAGTCTCCTTTCGTGTTTGATGTGGTACACGGACTTGCTCTGTACCCAATACAGGTGAATCTGGTCTCATCATCATCGAGTGGGAAGTCTCATGGTTTTTCTCAAATTGCAGAAGGAACCTGGGGTATTTTTTCAAGTTGCAACGGGGATGGCCCCTCAAAACTCCTGCTTGTTCAGTGACGTCAGGAAGCCTGTCTAGTTGCAAGGATCACCTCAGGATTCTCCTCCAGGTTTGGCTGGGCAATAGGGACGCCTCTCCAGGTGAGTAAGGAGACCCACTGTCACTTTCAAGATGCTACAGGGATACTGGGATTCCTGTCAATTTTCAATAATAGTTAGTCATCGTCTACTTTCAAACATTGAACTCCGTGTTCCTCTCAAGTTGTCAAAGGGATGTGAGGCCTCCTTTCGAGATGAGGCGGTGAACTACAGCTTTCTCTAGCGTCTCCATAGGGGATTCAGACATCCCTCCATCTTTTCAGATGAAAGACAAGCCTGCATTCATGTCACGGCAGAGAAATCTGGCCTTATTTCGAGTCATGACATCTCGGCGACCATTCCACTTGACGCAGCAAACTCTGGGTCCCTCTCACATACCTATAGCTGAGAGAAGCCTCCTCTTGAGGGGCTTGTGGAAAGTTGACATTCCTCTTGAGTCAAAGCCTTGGAATTAGCTTTCATCTCGAGATGATTTGGGGCACACGGAGCTTTTCTCGAGTTGCTGTGCTGAACTTGGTGTTCCTTTAGACTTGAGACGGTACTCTCGGGGAAACTCTGGAGTTGCCTAAAGGAAGTAAGTGCCTTGTCGTGTATGATGGGTGAGGCGGGACGGCTCTGGAGACAATGCAGGGGAGTCGGGCCTCATCTCGAGTTGATTTGCAGTACACGGGGCCCTTTCATGTTGCTGCGGGGACCTCAGGGTCCCTCTAGACATGTGACAGTGTTCTTGGGGTCTCTCTGGAGTTCCATCAAGGAAGTCAAGGCTCCTTTCATGTTTGATGGGGAACACGGACTTACTCTGAATGTATTGCAGGGATCTGGCCTCATCTCGCGTTGAGGAGAAAGTCTCAATGTTTTTCTGGAGTGTCGGCGGGATCCTGGGTTATGTTCTCGAGTTACGGCTGGGATGGCCCTTCAAAACTCGTGTTTGTTCAGTGACGTCAGGACTCCTGTCTAGTTGCGAGGGACACCTTGGGATTCTCCTCGAGGCTTGGCAGGACAATAGGGATGCCTCTCGAGGTGAGGCGGGAGACCAAGTTTCCCTTTGCAGTTGCCAGAGCGATACTGTGACTCCTGTCAGTTTTCAAGAGGAGTCAGGTTTCGTCTCCTTTTGAAGCATTGAACTCCGAATGCCTCTCATGTTGTCAAAGGGATGTGAGGCCTCCTGGGAGACGAGGCGGGAACTACGGAATTCTCTAGGGTCTCCACAGGGGATTTGGACGTCCCTTCATCTTGTGAGATGAAAGACGAGCCTGCATTCAAGTCACTGCAGGGAAATCCGGCCTTATTTCGAGTCAGGGCATCTTGGTGTCCATTCCACTTGAGGCAGCAAACTCAGGGTCCCTCTCATGTACTTATAGCTGAGAGAAGCCTCTTCTTTAGGTGTTGTTTAAAGCTGGCATTCCTCTTGATTCTAAGCCAGGGAATCAGCTCTCATCTCAAGATGATTTGAGGTACATGGAGCTGTTTTCTAGTTGCTGTGCTGAATGTGGTGTTCCTCTATACTTAGGACGGTGTTCTTGGGGAATCTCTGGAGTTGCCTAAAGGACGTCAAGCCACTTGTCCTGTTTGATGGGGAATGCCGGATAGCACTGGAGACAATTCAGGGGAATCTGGCCTCTTCTCGAGTTGATTTGGAGTACACAGAGTGCTTTCTTGTTGCTGCGGGGACCTCAGGGTCCCTCTCTACTTGTGAGAGTGTTCTTGGGGACCCTCTGGAGTTCCATAAAGGAAGTCAAGGCTCCTTTCGTGTTTGATGTGGAACACGGACTTGCTCTGCACTTAATGCAGGGGAATCTGGTCTCATCTGTCATCGAGCGGGAAGTCTCATGGTTTTTGTCGAATTGCGGAGGGAACCTGGGGTATGAACTTGAGTTACGGCGGAGAGGGCCCCTCAAAACTCCTGTTTGTTCAGTGACGTCAGGACGCCTGTCTAGTTGTGAGGGTCACCTCAGGATTCTCCTCGAGGCTTGGCTGGGCAATAGGGACGCCTCTCCAGGTGAGTAGGGAGACCCACTGTCACTTTCAAGTTGCTACAGGGATACAGGGATTCCTATCAATTTTCAAGAATAGTCAGTCATCGTCTACTTTGAAGCATTGAACTCCGTGTTCCTCTCGTGTTGTCAAAGTTATGTGAGGCCTCCTTTGGAGATGAGGCGGGGAACTAGGGCTTTCTCTAGGGTCTCCACAGGGGATTCAGACACCCCTCCATCTTTTCAGATGAAAGACAAGCCTGCATTCATGTCACTGCAGGGAATTGGCCTTATTTTGAGTCACGGCATCTTGGTGACCATTTCACTTGAGGCAGCAAACTCAGGGTCCCTCTCACATACCTGTAGCTGAGAGAAGCCTGCTCTTAAGGGGCTTGTGGAAAATTGGCATGCATCTTGAGTCAAAGCCTGGGAATCAGCTTTCATCTCGAGATGATTTGGGGCACACGGAAATTTTCTCGAGTTGCTGTGTTGAATGTTGTGTTCCTTTACACTTGAGACTGTATTCTTGGGGAAACTCTGGAGTTACCTAAAGGAAGTAAGCCCCTTTTCTTGTATGATGGGTGAGGCGGGATGGCTCTGGAGACAATGCAGGGGAATCAGGCCTCATCTCGAATTGATTTGGAGAACACGGGGCCGTTTCATGTTGCTGCGGGGCCCTCAGGGTCCCTCTAGACTTGTGACAGTGTTCTTGGGGTCTCTCTGGAGTTCCATCAAGGAAGTCAAGGCTCCTTTCGTGTTTGATGAGGAACATGGACTTACTCTGCATGCATTGCAGGGGAATCTGTCCTCATCTCGTGGCGAGGGGAAAGTCTCAACGTTTTTCTGGAGTGTCAGCGGGATCCTGGGTTATGTTCACGAGTTACGGCGGGGATGGCCCTTCAAAACTCGTGTTTGTTCAGTGACGTCAGGACTCCTGTCTAGTTGCGAGGGACACCTTGGAATTCTCCTCGAGGCTTTGCAGGACAATAGGGACGCCTCTCGATGTGAAGCGGGAGACCAAGGTTCCCTTTGCAGTTGCCAGAGCGATACTGTGACTCCTGTCAGTTTTCAAGAGGAGTCAGGTTTCGTCTCCTTTTGAAGCATTGAACTCCGCATGCCTCTCATGTTGTTAAAGGGATGTGAGGCCTCCTGGGAAATGAGGCGGGAACTAATGTATTCTCTAGGGTCTCCACAGGGGATTCAGGCATCCCTTCATCTTGTGAGATGATAGATGAGCCTGCATTCAAGTCACTGCAGGGAAATCCAGCCTTATTTCAAGTCAGGGCATCTCGGTGTCCATTCCACTTGAGGCAGCAAACTCGGGGTCCCTCTCACATACATATAGCTGAGAGAAGCCTCCTCATGAGGTGCTTGTGGAAAGCTGGTATTCCTCTTGAGTCAAAGCCAGGGAATCAGCTCTCATCTCGAGATGATTTGGGGTACACGGAGCATTTCTTGAGTTGCTGTGCTGAACTTGGTGGTCCTCTAGACTTGTGACCTTATTCTCGTGGAATCTCTGGAGTTGCCTAAAGAAAGTCAAGCCACTTGTCTTGTTTCATGTTAAATGCTGGATGGCTCTGGAGACAATGTAGCAAATTGGGCCTCATCTTGAGATGATTTGGAGTACACGGAGTGCTTTCGTGTTGCTGTGGGAACCTCAGGGTTCCTCTATACTTGTGGTAGTGTTCTAGGGGATCCTCTGTAGTTCCATCAAGGAAGTCAAGGCTCCTTTCATGTTTGGTGGGGAACACGGACTTGCTCTGCATTCAATTCAGGGGAATCTGGTCTCATCTGTCATCGAGCCGGAAGTCTCACGGTTTTTCTCGAATTTCGGACGGAACTTGTGGTATATTCTCGAGGTGCAACTGGGATGGTCCCTCAAAACTCCTGTTTCTTCAATGATGTCAGGATGCCAGTCTAGCTGCGAGGGTCACCTTGGGATTCTCCTCGAGGCTTGGCTGGGCAACCGGGACGCCTCTCGAGGTGAGTAGGGAGACCCACTGTCACTTTCAAGTTGCTACAGGGATACTGGGTTTCCTGTCAATTTTAAAGAATAGTCAGTCATCCTCTACTTTGAAGAATTGAATTCCGTGTTCCTCTCGAGATGTCAAAGGGATGTGAGGCCTCCTTTCAAGATCAGCCGGGGAACTAGGGCTTTCTCTAGGGTCTCCACAGGGGATTCAGATATCCCTTCAGCTTGTGTGATGAAAGACGAGCTTGCATACAAATCACTGCAGGGAATTCCGGCCTTATTTCGAGTCACGGCATCTCTGTGCCCATTCCACTCTACGCAGCAAACTCAGTGTCCCTCTCACATACGTATAGCTGAGAGAAGCCTCCTCATGAGGGGCTTGTGGAAAGTGGGCATTCCTCTTGAGTTGAAGCCAGGGAATCAGCTCTCATCTTGAAATGATTTGGGGTACATGGAGCTTTTCTCGAGTTGCTGTGCTGATCTTGATGTTCCTCTAGACTTTGGACCTTGTTCTCAGGGAATCTCTGGAGTTGCCTAAAAGAAGTCAAGCCACTTGTCCTGTTTGATGAGGAATGCAGGATTGCTCTGGAGCTAATGCAGGGGAATCGGGCCTCATCTTGAGTTGATTTGCATTACACGGGGCACTTTCGTGTTGCTGTGTTGACCTCAGGGTCCCGCTAGACTTGTGACAGAGTTCTTGCGGACTATGTGGAGTTTCATCTAGGAAGTCAAGGCTGCTTTAGTGTTTGATGGGGAACACGGACTTGCTCTGCACGGCATGCAGGGGAATTGGGCCTCATCTCGCGGCGAGGGGGATTTCTCATGGTTTTCTCCAGTGGTGCCGGGAAGCTGGGGTCTATTCTCGAGTTACGGCGGGTATGGCCCTTCAAAATTCGTGTTGGTTCAGCGACATCAGGACTCCTTTCTTGTTGCGAGGGACACATGGGGATTATCCTCGAGGCTTGGCAGGGAATTAGGGATGCCTCTCGAGGTGAGGGGGGAGACCCAGTGTCTTTTCCAGTTGCCACAGGAGTTTTGGGATTCCTGTCAATTTTCAGGAGGAGGCAGCCATCCTCTCCTTTTGAAGCATTGAACTCCGTGTTCCTCTCGAGGTTTCAAAATGATGTGACTCCTCCTGTCGAGATGAGCCGGGGAACTAGGGCTTTATCTAGGGTCTCCACAGGGTATTCAGACATCCCTTCATCTTGAGTGATGAAAGACGAGCCTGCATTCAAGTCACTGCAGGGATATCCGACCTTATTTCGAGTCACGGCATCTCGGTGAACATTCCACTTGATGCAGCAAACTCAGGGTCCCTCTCACGTACCTATAGCTGTGAGAAGCCTCCTCTTTAGGGTTGTTTAAAGCTGGCATTCCTCTTGAGTCAAAGCCAGGGAATCAGCTCTCATCTCGAGATGATTTGAGTTACACAGAGCTGTTTTCTAGTTGCTGTGCTGAACGTATTGTTCCTCTATACTTAGGACAGTGTTCTCGGGGAATCTCTGGAGTTGCCTAAAGAAGTCAACCCACTTGCCGTGTTTGATGGGGAACGCGTGATGGCTCTGGAGACAATGCAGGGGAATCGCGCCTCATCTCGAGTTGTTTTCAAGTACACGGTGCACTTTCATGTTGCTGCTGGGACTTCAGGGTCCCTCTAGACTTTTGACAGTGTTCCTGGGGACACTCTGGAGTTCCATCAAAGAAGTCAAGGCTCCTTTCTTGTTTGATGGGGAACACGGACTTGCTCTGCACGCAGTGCAGGGGAATCGGGCCTCATCTCGAGTTGAAATGGAGTACACGGAGCCCTTTCATGATGCTGCAGGGACCTCAGGGTCCCTCTAGACTTTTGACAGTGTTCTTTGCGTCTCTCTGCAGTTCCATCAAGGAAGTCAAGGTTCCTTTCTTGTTTGTTGGGGAACACGGACTTACTCTGCATGCATTGCAGGGGAATCGGGCCTCATCTCGCGGCGAGGGAAAAGTCTCATTGTTTTTCTGGAGTTGCGGCGGGAACCTGGGTTATGTTCTCGAGTTACAATGGGGATGGCTCTTCAAAAGTCGTGTTTGTTCAGCGAAGTCAGGACTCCTGTCTAGTTGAGAGGGATCCTTGGGATTCTCCTCAAGGCTTGGCAAGACAATAGGGATGCCTCTTGAAGTGAGGCGGGAGACCAAGGTTCCCTTTGCAGTTGCCAGAGCGATACTGTGACTCTTGTCAGTTTTGAAGACGAGCCAGGCTTCGTCTCCTTTTGAAGCATTGAACTCTGCGTGCCTCTCGTATTGTCAAAGGGATGTGAGGCCTCCTGTCGAGATGAGCCGGGGAACTAGGGCTTTATCTAGTGTCTCCACAGGGGATTCAAACATCCCTTCATCTTGTGAGATGAAAGACGAGCCTGCATTCAAGTCACTGCAGGGAAATCTGGCCTTATTTCGAGTCAGGGCATCTCGCGTCCATTCCACTTGAGGCAGCAAACTCATGGTCCCTCTCACCTACCGATAGCTGAGAGAAATCTCTTCTTTATGTGTTGTTTAAAGCTGACATTCCTCTTGAGTCAAAGCCAGGGAATCAGCTCTCATTTCGAGATGATTTGAGGTACACGGAGCTGTTTTCTAGTTGCTGTGCTGAACGTGGTGTTCTTCTATACTTAGTAGGGTGTTCTCGGGGAATCTCTGGAGTTGCCTAAAGGAAGTCAAGCCACTTGTGTTTGATGGGGAACGCCCAAGGTCTCTGGAGCCAATGTAGGGGAATCTGGCCTCATCTCGAGTTGATCTGGGGTACACCGAGCTCGTTCCTGTTGCAGCGGTGACCTCAGGGTCCCTCTAGACATGTATCAGTGTGCTTGGGGACTCTCTGGGTTCCATCAAGGAAGTCAAGGCTTCTTTCATTTTTGATGGGGAACACGGAATTGCTCTGCACGCAATGCAGGGGAATCTGATCTCATCTCTCATGAGCGGGAAGTCTCATGACTTTTTTCGAGTTACGGAGGGAACCTGGGTTATATTCTCAAGTGATGACGGGAATGGCCACTCAAAACTCGTGTCTGTTCAGCAACGTCAGGACTCCTGTCTAGCTGGCAGGGACAACTTGGGATTCTCTTGGAGGCTTGGCAGGGCAATAGGGACGCCTCTCAAGATGAGGCTGGAGACCCAGTGTCTGTTCAGTTGCCACAGGGATACTGGGATTCCTATCAATTTTTAAGAGAAGTCAGTCATCATCTACTTTTGAAGCACTGAAATCTGCGTTCCACTCGTTTTGTCAAAGGAATGTGAGGCCTCCTGTCGAAATGAGGCGGGGAACTAGGGCTTTCTCTAGGGTCTTCACATGGGATTCAGACATCGCTTCATCTTGTGAAATGAAAGACGAGCCTGCATTCAAGTCACTGCAGGGAATTCTGGCCTGATTTCCATTCAGGGTATCTCGGTGTCCATTCAACTTGAGGCAGCAAACTCAGGGTCCCTATCACATACCTAGGGCTGAGAGAAGTATAGTTCCCAGCCTCGTTTCAACATGAGGCCTCACATGCCTTTGAAAACTCAAGAGGCATGCAGAGTTCAATGCTTCAAAAGGTAACGAAACCTGACTCCTCTTGAAAACTGACTGGAGTCACAGTATCGCTCTGGCAACTGGAAAGGGAAACTTGGTCTCCCGCCTCACATCGAGAGGCGTCCCTATTGTCCTGCCAAGCCTCGAGGAGAATCCCAAGGTGTCCCTCGCAACTAGACAGGAGTCTCCACATCACTGAACAAACACGAGTTTTGAAGGGCCATCCCCTCCGTCACTCGAGAACATACTCAGGTTCCTGCCGCAACTCCAGGAAAACAATGAGACATTCCACTCTCCGAGAGATGAGGCCCAATTCCCCTGCAATGCAGGCAGGGTAAGTCCGTGTTCCCCATCAAACAGGAAAGGAAACTTGACTTCCTTGATGGAACTCCAGAGAGTCCCCAGGAACACTGTCACAAGTCTAGAGGGACCATGAGGACCCCGCAGCAAAATGAAAGTGCACCGTGTACTTTAAATCAACTGGAAATGAGGCCCGATTCCCCAGCATTTTCTCCAGAGCCATCACTCGTTCATGACCAAACACGACAAGTGGCTGGACTTCCTTTAGGCAACTCCAGAGTTTACCCGAGAATACCGTCTCAAGTCTAGAGGAACACCAAGTTCAGCACAGCAACTCGAGAAAAACTCCGTGTATTGCAAATCATTTCGAGATGAGAGCTGATTCCCTGGCTTCAACTCAAGAGAAATGCCAACTTTCCACAAGCCCCTCAAGAGGAGGCTTCTCTCAGCTATAGGTATGTGAGAGGGACCCTGAGTTTGCTGTGTCAATTGGAATGGTACAAAGATGTCGTGACTCGAAATAAGGTCTGATTTCCCTGCAGTGACTTGAAGTCACTGTAAGTCTTTCATCACACAAGATGAAGTGATGTCTGAATCCCATGTGGAGACCCTAGAGAAAGCCCTAGTTTCCTGGCTCATCTCGACAAGGGGCCTCACAACCTTTGAAACCTCCAGAGGCATGCGGAGTTAATTGTTTCAAAAGGAGAGGATGGTTGTCATCTCTTGAAAATTGATAGGAATCCCAAAATTCCTGTGGCAACTGGAATGGACCCTGGGTCTCCCTGCTCACCTCGAGAAGCGTACCTATCGTCCTGCCAACCCTTGAGGAGAATCCCGATGTGTGCCTCACAACTAGACAGGAGTCCTGATGTTCCTTAAACAACACGAGTTTAGAAGGGCCATCCCCGCTTTAACTCAAGATCATAACACAGGTTTCCGTCACAACTCAAGAAAACCATGAGAATTCCCCTTCGCTGTGAGATGAGGCCTGATTCCCCTGCATTGCATGCAGAGAAAGGCAATGTTCCCCATCAAACATGAAAGGAGCCTTGACTTCCTAGCCTGCCTGACTAGGCAGGAGTCCTGACGTAGCTGAACAAACACGAGTTTTGAAGGGCCATCCCCCTCGTAACTCGAGAATATAACCCAGGTTCCCGCCGCAACTCGAGAAAAGCCATGAGACTTCCACCTCGCCGTGAGATGAGGCCCGATTCCCCTGCATTGCGTGCAGAGCAATTCCGTGTTCCACATCAAACATGAAAGGAGCCTTGATTTCCTTGATGGCACTCCAGAGAAACCCCAAGAACACTGTTTCAAGGCTAGAGGGATCCTGAGGTCACTGTAGCAACACGAAAGAGCTCCGTGTACCCCAAATCAACTCGAGATGAGAGCTTCATCCCTGGCTTCGACTCCAGAGGAATACCAACTTTCCACAAGCACCTCAAGAGGAGGCTTCTCTCAGCTATAGGTATGTGAGAGGGACCCTGAGTTTGTGGCCTCAAGTGGAATGGACAACAAGATGCCTGACTCAAAATAAGGCCGGATATCCCTGAAGAGACTTGAATGCAGGCTGGTCTTGCATCTCCAAAGACGAAGGGATATCTGAATCCCCTGTGGAGACCACAGAGAAAGACCTAGTTCCCCCCCTCATCGCGACCGGAGGCCTCACATACTTTGAAAACGCGAGAGGTATGCGGAGATAAATGCTTCAATAGGAGATGATGCCAGACTCCTCTTGAAAATGGATAGGAATCCCAGGATCCCTGTGGCACGTGGAAAGGGACACTGGGTCTCCCGCCTCAGCTGGAGAGGCGTCCCAGTTGCCCTGCCAAGCCTCGAGGAGAATCCCGAGGTGTCCCTCTCAACTAGGCAAGAGTCCTGACGTCGCTGAACAAACACGTGTTTGGAAGGGCCATCCCCGTCGTAACTCGAGAACATACCCCAGGTTCCCACCTCAATTAGAGAAAAACCATGAGAATTCCCCCTCGCCACGAGATGAGGCCCGATTCTCCTGCATTGCATGCAGAGCAATTCCGTGTTCCACATCAAACACGAAAGGAGCCTTGATTTCCTTGATGGCACTCCAAGGAAACCCCAAGAACACTGTCTCAAGTATAGAGGGATCCTGAGGTCACTGCAGCAACACGAAATATCTCCATGTACCCCAAATCATCTCGAGAATAGAGCTGATTTCCTGGCTTCAAATCAACAGGAATGCCAACTTTCCACAAGCACCACAAGAGGAGGCTTCTCTCAGCTATACGTATGTGAGAGCTATCCTGAATTTGCGGCCTCAAATGGAATCGACACCGAGATGCCCTGCCTTGAAATAAGGGCAGAATTCACTTCAGTGACTTGAATGCAAGCTGGTTTTCATCTCACAAGATGAAGGGATGTCTGAATCCCCTGTGGAGACCCTAGAGAAAGCCCTAGCTCCGTGCCCCATGTCGCCAGGAGGCCTCACATCCATGGACAGCTCGAGAGGAACGTGGAGTTCAATGATTCAAAAGGAGATGATGCCTGACTCCTCTTGAAAATTGACAGGAATCCCAGGATCCCAGTGGCAACAGGAAAGGACCCTGGGTCTGCCGCCTCACCTTGCGACGTGTTCCTATTGCCCTTTCAAGCCTCGAGGAGAATCCCGAGGTGTCCCTCACTACTAGGCAGGAGTCCTGAGGTCGCTGAACAAACACGTGTTTTGAAGGGCCATCCCCGACGTAACTCGAGAATATACGCCAAGTTCCCATCGCAACTCGAGAAAAACCAAGAGACTTCCCACTCGCTGCGAGATGAGGCCCCATTCCCCTTCATTGTGTGCAGAGCAATTCCGTTTTCCACATCATACATGAAAGGAGCCTTGATTTCCTTGATGGAACTTCAGAGAACACCCAAGAACACTGTCTCAGGTCTACAGGGATCCTGAGGTCACTGTAGCAACACGAAAGAACTCTGTGTACCCCAAATCAACGCGAGATGAATGCTTAGTCCCTGGCTTCGAATCAAGAGGAATACCAACTTTACACAAGCACGTCAAGAGGAGGCTTCTGTCAGCTATACTTATGTGAGAGGGACCCTGAGTTTGCGGCCTCAAGAGGAATGGACACTGAGATGCCCTGACTTGAAATAAGGCCGGATATCCCTGCAGTGACTTGAATGCAGGCTCGTCTTGCATCTCCCAAGACGAAAGGATGTCTGAATCCCCTGTGGAGACCACAGAGAAAGACCTAGATCCCCGCCTCTTTGCGACCGGAGGCCTCACATCCTTTGACAACTCGAGAGGTACGAGGAGATCAATGGTTCATAAGGAGACGATGCCTGTCTCCTCTTGAAAATTGATAGGAATCTCAGTATCCCTGTGGCACGTGGAAAGAGACCCTGGGTCTCCCGCCTCAGCTGGAGAGGCGTCCCAATTGCCCTGCCAAGCCTCAAGGACAATCCTGAGGTGTCCCTTGCAACGAGGCAGGAATCCTGACATCGTTGAACAAACACGGGTTTGGAAGGGCCATCCCCGTTGTAACTCGAGAATATACCCCAGGTTCCCACCGCAACTCGAGAGAAACCATGAGACTTCCCCCTCACCGCGAGATGAGGCCCGATTCCCCTGCATTGCGTGCAGAGCAATTCCGTGTTGCACATCAAACATGAAAGGAGCCTTGATTTCCTTGATGGCACTCAAGAGAAACCTCAAGAACACTGTCTCAAGTCTAGAGGGATCCTGAGGTCACTGTAGCAATACGAAAGAGCTCCGTGTACCCCAAATCAACTCGAGATGAGAGCTTAGTCCCTGACTTCGACTCAAGAGGAATACCAACTTTCCACAAGCACCTCAAGAGGAGGCATCTCTCAGCTATAGGTATGTGAGAGGGACCCTGAATTTGCGGCCTCATGTGGAATGGACACAGAGTTGCCTTGACTCGTCATAAGGCTGGATATCCCAGGAGTGACTTGAATGCAGGCTAGTCTTGCATCTCCCAAGACGAAGGGAAGTCTGAATCCCCTGTGGAGACCACAGCGAAAGACCTAGTTCCCCGCCTCTTCGCAACCGGAGGCCTCACATCCTTTGAAAACTTGAGAGGTACGCGATCAAAGCTTCAAAAGGAGACGATGCCTGTCTCCTCTTGAAAATTGATAGGACGATTTGCTCCTGGATGAATTTCACCCGGCAGCAGTAGCGAGGCCCTGACGCCTGTCCTGGAAGTGGGCGTATGGGCGGAGCACACCTGGCCCCCGGTGGGAGCGGAGCGCGCCTCCTCTGAGCTCCTAGGCAGTGGGTCCCAAGTCTCAGGGGTCTCCACTGCAACAGGGAACGCCCATTTCGTGGCCTCCTGGGTCCCCATCGATGGGCATCCAGTGAGCGGAGCAGAGGGGTGCGGACCACAGGTCATCCAGAGGACCCAAGACATGGTGGTTACTAATAGACTTCCCACAGTACTTCTTCATTCCATGTGGACTCCTACAATGGCAATGAGCATCACAGCTTCCCTTGAAGTTCATCTGGGATCAATTTAAAAGTAAAAGTATGCCTGTATGGGTTGGAGCTCTGATCCCAACAGTCCTTGTAGAAGCTTCCACTGAGAAATGTATCGTTTTTGCACCAATGCTACTGAAATCTGTGAATGTGGTATACCGTGAATCACAATAATTGTAGACAGACTCACATGCTACTTATTTGCAACGACCACTGCTAATGACATTCTCATTCATGTGAAGACTAAATATAGCCAACTTAGGCTGTGTTTGCCAAATCAACTTTGAAGTATTTTTCACATAGTCCTTCACCAGTCCATGGCACTTGTCAGATTGAAGAAATATGTGTACTCATGTTTTGTTTGAGATTAAAGTCATTCTTCCATTTTATTTGAGGAATGGTTGTGTATATGCCCCGTGGATCCCCAGATCCACTGGTGTTCGTGTGTCTCAAGGCTTCCCAGGTGGTGCTAGTGGTAAAGAGCCCACATGCTAATTCAGGAGACATAAGAGATATGGGTTTGATCCCTGGGGCAGGAAGATCCCCTGAAGGAGAGCTTGGCAACCCACTCCAGTATACCTGCCTGGAGAATCCCCTGGATGGAGGAGCCTGGTGGGCCCTAGTCCAAACGATCCCAAAGAGTTGGACACAATGTCAGTGACTTAGCACAGCACATGATTCATTGTCGTAGCTGATATAATGGAGATGGCATGTAAAGAGGTGCCAGCAGGTGAAAGTCAATATACACCACTGTTAAACTTTGGAATTTATTGTGATATTTTACATCCATATTTGTATTCATAGTTGGAGAATCTATGCATATGAAGGGCTGATTGTGTTATATCTATGTTGAGGGAAGATTTATTTTTATTTGGTTTGAGATATGGGTCCCATGTCATTCATATGCATGTGTATACTCATCACCTATCATCATTTTTTTGAAAAGACCATTGTTTTGAAAGGTTGTTGCTGAACCACGGAAGATGCTTGGATTCTTGGCCTCCTTAGGAGAATAATTCAATCCAGGGCCAGTGACAAGGCTTGATCACTCAGAGCTTTTGTGTCACAAAGTTTTATTAAAGTACAAAAGAGAGAAAGCTTCTGACATAGACATCAGAAGGGGGCAGAAAGAGTGCCCCTCTGCTTGTCTTTAGCTGGATGTTATATAGCTACAACAGTCTACTAACTAGAGAAAGGAATGGCAGCAGGCCCCTCACCCACAAAATACATGGAGATGGCACCAGGTGAGTCATCCTGGGCCATAAAACGATCGACATGAGCAAATATATAGCTTCATTAACGTAGAGTAGGAGAACAATGTATGAATAAAAGATATTGGTTTGTCAAGTCAGTTCTGAGCCTTTAGGCAGAACCTACTTGAAGACAGAGTCTAGGGTAAATACATAGTACATTCACATAGCTTAAGGCAAACATTTTCATAAGAAATATGCATTGGTTAGCTCAAGATTTGAGAAAAGTTAAGTTGAGGTGGAACCAGGTGTCATAGCAACACAGAATTTTAAGAGAAAACCTCTTTTTCAATTTGTATAGAGGGAAAAAAAAAACAAAACAAACAAAACAAAACTAAACAAACAAAAAACACCAGCTTGTATCCTCCTGCCTCTTAAGAGAGATGAAACGTGTCTGACGCCTGCAGTCTGTTTCCTTCTTTGGAGACCCCTGGCCTTACTGCCTGTTACCTTGTCAGTTTCATTCATTGTATGTTATCTGCCTGTGAAACACTGAGTCTAGAAGTATGTGTTTATTTTCAGGTATTTCATCCAATTTAATTTAAATGCATATGTTTATGGTAGTATTACAAAATTTGATATGCTGTTGCTTTGTATACTAACATATGGCATTGGGAAATGTGAGTCTGCAATTTCAATTGTTTTTCAAGTTTGTTTCTCTTTTTAGGGGTACAAAGAAAAATAATATGACTCTAAAAATCAATTTTTGTATTTTTTGCCAAATATAAATTCTGATCACATCGAATCTGGAGATGTGTCTGTGCATTAAAGTCCTAATAAATATATTCATTTATTTAACTACCAATAAAAAAAGAAAAAGAAAAAGAAAATTGATAGGAATTCCAGTATCCATGTGGCACGTGGAAAGGGACACTGGGTTTCGCGCCTCAACTGGAGAGGCGTCCCAATTGCCCTGCCAAGCCTCGAGGAGAATCCCGATGTGTCCCTCGCAACTAGGCAGGAGTCCTGACGTCGCTGAACAAACACGTGTTTGGAAGGGCCCTCGCCGTGGTAACTAGAGAATATAACCCAGGTTCATGTCACAACTGTAGAAAAACCATGAGACTTCGCCCTCGTCATGAGATGAGGCCCGATTTCCCTGCATTGCATGCAGAGCAATTCCGTGTTCAACATGAAAAAAGAAAGGAGCCTTGATTTCCTTGATGGCACTCCAGAGAAACCCCAAGAACACTGTCTCAAGTCTAGAGGGATCCTGAGGTCACTGTAGCAACACGAAAGAGCTCCGTGTACCCCAAATCAACTCGAGATGAGAGCTTCATCCCTGGCTTCGACTCCAGAGGAATACCAACTTTCCACAATCACCTCAAGAGGAGGCTTCTCTCAGCTATAGGTATGTGAGAGGGACCCTGAGTTTGCAGCCCCAAGTGGAATGGACTCCAAGATGTCCTGACTCGAAATAAGGCCGGATATCCCTGCAGTGACTTCAATGCAGGCTCATCTTGCATCTGCTAAGAAGAAGGGATGACTGAATCCCCTGTAGAGAACACATAGAAAGACCTAGTTTCCTGCCTCATCGCGATCAGAGGTCTCACATCCTTTGAAAACTCGAGAGGTAAGCAGAGATAAATGTTTCAAAAGGAGACGATGCCTGACCCCTCTTGAAAATTGGTAGGAGTACCAGTATCCCTGCAGAAGGTGGAAAGGGACACTGGGTCTCCTGCCTCACCTGGAGAGTCGTCCCAATTGCCCTTCCAAGCCTCGAGGAGAATCCTGAGGTTTCCCGTGCAACTAGGCAGGAGTCCTGACGTCGCTGAACAAACACGTGTTTGGAAGGGCCATCCCTGTCGTAACTCGAGAATATACCCCAGGTTCCGGCCGCAACTTGAGAAAAACAATGAGACTTCCCCCTCGCCACGAGATGAGGCCCGATTCCCCTGCAGTGCGGGCAGAGAAATTCCATGTTCCACATCAAACATGAAAGGAGCCTTGATTTCCTTGATGGCACTCCAGAGAAACCCCAAGAACACTGTCTCTAGCCTAGAGGGATCCTGAGATAACTGAGGCAACACAGAAGAGGTCTGTGTACCCCAAATCAGCTCGAGATGAGAGCTTAGTCCCTGGCTTCGACTGAAGAGGAATACCAACTTTCCACAAGCACCTCAAGAGGAGGCTTCTCTCAGCTATAGGTATGTGAGAGGGACCCTGAGTTTGCGGCCTCCACTGGAATGGACACCGAGATGCCCTTACTTGAAATTAGGCCGGATTTCCCTGCAGTGACTTGAATGCAGGTTCGTCTTGCATATCCCAAGACGAAGGGATGACTGAATCCGCTGTGGAGACCACAGAGAAAGACCTAGTTCCCCACCTCATCGCGACTGGAGGTTACACATCCTTTGAAAACTCGAGAGGTACGCGGAGATCAATGCTTCCAAAGGAGACAATGCCTGACTCCTCTTGATACTTGATAGGAGTCCCAGGATTCCTGTGGCACGTGGAAAGGGACCCTGGGTCTCCCGCCTCACCTGGAGAGGCGTCCCAATTGCCCTGCCATGCCTCGAGGAGAATCCCGAGGTGTCGCTCGCAACTAAACAGGAGTCCTGAGTGGCTGAAAAAACACGTGTTTGGAAGGGCCCTCCTCGTCGTAGCTCGAGAATACAGCCCAGGTTCCCTCCGCAAATCGAGAAAAACCTTGAGATTTCGTCCTCGCCGCGAGATGAGGCCCGATTCCCCCGCATTGCGTGCAGAGCAATTCCGTGTTCCACATCAAACATGAAAGGAGCCTTGATTTCCTTGATGGCACTCCAGAGAAACCGCAAGAACACTGTATCATTCCCAGAGGGATCCTCAGGTCACGGTAGCAACACGAAAGAGCCCGGGTACCCCAAATCAACTCGAGATGAGAGCTTAGTACCTGGCTTCGACTCAAGAGGAATACCAACTTTCCAAAAGCACCTCGAGAGGAGGCTTCTCTCAGCTATAGGTCTGTGAGAGGCACCCTGAGTTTGTGGACTCAAGTGGAATGGACACCGAGATGCCCTGACTCGAAATAAGGCCAAATATCCCTGCAGTGACTTGAATGCAGGCTCGTCTTGCATCTCCCAAGATGAAAGGATGTCTGAATCCCCTGTGGAGACCACAGAGAAAGACCTAGTTCCCCGCCTCATCGCGACCGGAAGCCTCACATCTTTTGAAAAATCGAGAGGTATGGGGAGATCAATGCTTCCAAAGGAGACGATGCCTGACTCCTCTTGAAAATTGATAGGAGTCCCAGGATCCCTGTGGCACGTGGAAAGGATTCTGGGTCTCCCGCCTCACCTGGAGAGACGTCCCAATTGCCATGCCATGCCTCGAGGAGAATCCCCAGGTTTTCCTCGCAACTAGGCAGAAGTCCTGACGTCGCTGAACAAACATGTGTCTGGAACGGCCCTCCCCGTCGTAACTCAAGAATATACCCCAGGTTCATGCCGCAGCTGGAGAAAAAACATGAGACTTCCCACTCGCCGCTAGATGAGGCCGCATTACCGTGCATTATGTGCAGAGCAATTCCGTGTTACACATCAAACACGAAAGGAACCTTGATTTCCTTGGTGGCACTTTAGAGAAACCCCAAGAACACTATCTCATTCCTAGATGGATCCTGAGGTCACTGGAGCAACACGAAAGTGCTCCGTGTACTTGAAATTAACTCGAGATGAGAGCTTACTCCCTGGCTTCAAATCTAGAGGAATGCGAACTTTCCACAAGCACCTCAAGAGGAGGCTTCTCTCATCTATAGGTATGTGAGAGGGACCCTGAGTTTGCGGCGTCAATGGAATGCACACCGAGATGCCCTGATTCGAAATAAGGCCGGATATTCCTGCAGTGACTTGAATGCAGGCTCGTCCTGCATCTCCCAAGACGAAGGGATGTCTGAATTTCCTGTGGAGACAACAGAGAAAGACCTAGTTCCCCGCCTCATCGCGACTGCAGGCCTCATATCGTTGGAAAACTCGAGAGGTACGCAGAGATCAATGCTTCAAAAGGAGACAATGACTGACTCCTCTTGAAACTTGATAGGAGTCGCAGGACCCCTGTGGCACGTGGAAACGGACCCTGGGTCTCCAGCTTCCCTGGAAAGGCGTCCCAATTTCCCCATCAAGCCTCGAGGAGAATCCCGAGGTGTCCCTCGCAACTAGGCAGGAATCCTGACGTCGCTGAACAAACACGTGTTTGGAAGGGCCATCCCCATTGTAACTCGAAAATATACCACAGGTTCCCGCCTCAACTCGAGAAACACCATGAGACTTCCCCCTCGCTGCATGATGAAGACCAATTCCCCTACACTGCGTGCAGAGCAATTCCGTGTTCTACATCAAACATGAAAAGAGCCTTGATTTCCTTGATGGCACTCCAGAGATACGCAAAGAACACTGTCTCAAGTCTTGAGGGATCCTGAGGTCGCTGTAGCAACATGAAAGATCCCCGTACACACCAAATCAACTCGAGATGAGAGCTTAGTCCCTGGCTTCGACTCAAGAGGAATAACAACTTTCCACAAGCACCTCAAGAGGAGGATTCTCTCAGCTGTAGGTATGTGAGAGGGACCCTGAGTTTGCCGCCTCAAATGGAATGGACACCGAGATGCTCTGACTCAAAATAAGGCCGGATATCCCTGCAGTGAATTGAATGCAGGCTCGTATGTCATCTCCCAAGATGAAGAGATGTCTGAATCCCCTGTGGAGACCACAGAGAAAGACCTAGTTGCCTGCCTCATCGGGACCAGAGGCCTGACATCCTTAGAAAACTTGAGAGGTACACGGAGATCAATGATTCAAAAGTAGACGATGCCTGACTCCTCTTGAGAATTGATAGGAGTCCCAGGATTCCTGTGGCAGGTGGAAAGGGACACTGGGTCTCCTGCCTCAGCTGGAGAGACGTCCCAATTGCCCTGCCAGGCCTCGAGGAGAATCCCGAGGTGTCCCTCACAACTAGGCAGGAGTCCTGACGTCGTTGAACCAACACATGTTTGGAAGGGCCATGCTTGTCTTAACTACAGAATATAACCCAGGATCTGGCCGCAACTCGAGAAAAACGGTGAGACTTCGCGATCGCCAAGATATGAGGCCCGATTCCCCTGCATTGTGTGCAGAGCATTTCCGTGTTCCACATCAAACATGAAAGTAGCCTTGATTTCCTTGATGGCACACCAGAGAAACCCCAAGATCACTGTCTCAAGGCTAGAGAGTTCCTGAGGTCACTATAGCAATACGAAAGAGCTCCATGGACCCCAAATCAACTCGAGATGAGAGCTTAGTCCCTGGCTTCAACTCAAGAAGAATACCAACTTTCCACAAGAACCTCAAGAGGAGGCTTCTCTCAGCTATACGTATGTGAAAGGCACACTGAGTTTGTGGACTCAAGTGGAATGGACACCGTGATGCTCTGACTCGAAATAAGGTCGGATATCCCTGCAGTGAATTGAATGCAGGCTCGTCTTGCATCTCCCAAGACGAAGGGATGTTGGAATCCCCTGTGGAGACCACAGAGAAAGACCTAGTTCCCCACGTCATGGCGACCTGAGGCCTCACATCCTTTGAAAAATCGAGAGGTACGCGGAGATAAATGCTTCCAAGGGAGACGATGCTTGACTCCTCTTGAAACTTGATAGGAGTCCCAGGATCCCTGTGGCACGTGGAAAGAGACGCTGGGTCTCCCGCCTCACCTGGAAAGGTGTCCCAATTGCCATGCCAAGCCTCGAGAAGAGTCCCGAGTTGTCCCTCGCAACTAGGCAGGAGTCCTGACATCGCTGAACAAACACGTGTCTGGAAGGGCCCTACCTGTCCGAAGTCGAGAATATAACCCGGGTTCATGCTGCAACTCGAGAAAAACCAGGAGACTCCCCCTCGCCACGAGATGAGGCCCGATTCCCCTACATTACGTGCAGAGCAATTCCGTGTTGCACATCAAACATGAAAGTAGCCTTGATTTCCTTGATGGCACACCAGAGAAACCCCAAGATGACTGTCTCAAGGCTAGAGAGTTCCTGAGGTCACTATAGCAACACGAAAGAGCTCCATGGACCCCAAATCAACTCGAGATGAGAGCTTAGTCCCTGGATTCAACTCAAGAAGAATTCCAACTTTCCACAAGAACCTCAAGAGGAGGCTTCTCTCAGCTATACGTATGTGAAAGGCACACTGAGTTTGTGGACTCAAGTGGAATGGACACCGTGATGCTCTGACTCGAAATAAGGTCGGATATCCCTGCAGTGAATTGAATGCAGGCTCGTCTTGCATCTCTCAAGACGAAGGGATGTTGGAATCCCCTGTGGAGACCACAGAGAAAGACCTAGTTCCCCACGTCATGGCGACCTGAGGCCTCACATCCTTTGAAAAATCGAGACGTACGCGGAGATAAATGCTTCCAAGGGAGACGATGCCTGACTCCTCTTGAAAATTGATAGGAGTCCCAGGATCCCTGTGGCACGTGGAAAGGGACCCTTGGTCTCCCGCCTCACCTGGAAAGGTGTCCCAATTGCCATGCCAAGCCACGAGGAGAGTCCCGAGTTGTCCCTCGCAACTAGGCAGAAGTCCTGACGTCGCTGAACAAACACGTTTCTGGAAGGGCCCTCCCCGTTGTAACTCGAGAATATACCCCAGGTTCATACCGCAGCTGGAGAAAAAACATGAGACTTCCCCCTTGCCATGAGATGAGGCCCGATTCCCCTGCATTGCTTGCAGAGCATTTCAGTGTTCCACATCAAACATGAAAGGAGCCTTGATTTCCTTGATGGCACTTTAGAGAAACCCCAAGAACACTGTCTCATTCCTAGAGGGATCCTGAGGTCACTATAGCCACAAGAAAGAGCTCCGTGTACCCGAAATCAACTCGAGATGAGAGCTCAGTCCCTGGCTTCGACTCTAGAGGAATACAAACTTTCCACAAGCAGCTCGAGAGGAGGCTTCTCTCAGCTATAGGTTTGTGAGTGGGACCCTGAGTTTGTGGCCTCAATTGGAATGGACACCGAGATGCTCTGACTCGAAATAAGGCCAGATATCCCTGTAGTGACGTGAATGCAGGCTCGTCTTGCATCTCCCAAGACGAAGGGATGTCTGAATCCCCTGTGGAGACAACAGAGAAAGACCTAGTTCCCCGCCTCATCGCGACTGCAGGCCTCATATCGTTGGAAAACTCGAGAGGTACGCAGAGATCAATGCTTCAAAAGGAGACAATGACTGACTCCTCTTGAAACTTGATAGGAGTCGCAGGACCCCTGTGGCACGTGGAAACGGACCCTGGGTCTCCAGCTTCCCTGGAAAGGCGTCCCAATTTCCCCATCAAGCCTCGAGGAGAATCCCGAGGTGTCCCTCGCAACTAGGCAGGAATCCTGACGTTGCTGAACAAACACGTTTTGGAAGGGCCATCCCCATTGTAACTCGAAAATATACCACAGGTTCCCGCCTCAACTCGAGAAAAACCATGAGACTTCCCCCTCGCTGCATGATGAAGACCAATTCCCCTACACTGCGTGCAGAGCAATTCCGTGTTCCACATCAAACATGAAAGGAGCCTTGATTTCCTTGATGGCACTCCAGAGAAACCCCAAGAACACTGTCTCAAGTCTTGAGGGATCCTGAGGTCGCTGTAGCAACATGAAAGATCCCCGTACACACCAAATCAACTCGAGATGAGAGCTTAGTCCCTGGCTTCGACTCCAGAGGAATAGCAACTTACCACAAGCACCTCAAGAGGGGGCTTCTCTCAGCTGTAGGTATGTGAGAGGGACCCTGAGTTTGCAGCCTCAAGTGGAATGGAGACCGAGATGCCCTGACTCGAAATAAGGCCGGATATCCCTGCAGTGACTTGAATGCAGGCTCGTCTTGCATCTCTCAAGATGAAAGGGTGTCTGAATCCCCTGTGGAGACCTTAGAGAAAGACCTAGTTCCCTGCCTATTTGCGACCGGAGGCCTCACATCCTTTGAAAACTCGAGAGGTACGCGCAGATCAATGCTTCAAAGGGAGACGATGCCTGACTCCTCTTGAATATTGATAGGAGTCCCAGGATTCCTGTGGCACGTGGAAAGGGAACCTTGGTCTCCCACCTCAGCTGGAGAGGCATCTCAATCGCCCTGCCAAGCCTCGAGGAGAATCCCGAGGTGTCCCTCACAACTAGGCAGGAGTCCTGACGGCCCTGAACAAACACGTGTTTGGAAAGGCCATCCCCGTGGTAACTTGAGAATATACCCCAGGTTACCGCCGCAACTCGAGAAAAACCATGAGTCTCCCCCTCGCCGCGAGATGAGGCCCGATTCCCCTGCATTGCGTGCAGAGCAATTCCGTGTTCCACATCAAACATGAAAGCCACAGTCATCAAGACAGTATGGTACTGGCACAAAGACAGAAATATAGTTCAATGGAACAGAATAGAAAGCCCAGAGATAAATCCACGAACCTATGGACACCTTATCTTTGACAAAGGAGGCAAGGATATACAATGGAAAACAGACCACCTCTTTAACAAGTGGTACTGGAAAAACTGGTCAACCACTTGTAAAAGAATGAAACTAGAACACTTTCTAACACCATACACAAAAATAAACTCAAAATGGATTAAAGATATAAATGTAAGACCAAAAACTATAAAACTCCTAGAGGAGAACATAGGCAAAACACTCGCCGACATAAATCACAGCAAGATTCTCTATGACCCACCTCCCAGAATATTGGAAGTAAAAGCAAAACTAAACAAATGGGACCTAATGAAACTTAAAAGCTTTTGCACTACAAAGGAAACTATAATAAGGTGAAAAGACAGCCGTCAGATTGGGAGAAAATAATAGCAAATGAAGAAACAGACAAAGGATTAATCTCAAAAATATACAAGCAACTCCTGCAGCTCAATTCCAGAAAAATAAATGACCCAATCAAAAAATGGGCCAAAGAACTAAACAGACATTTCTCCAAAGAAGACATACAGATGGCTAACAAACACATAAAAAGATGCTCAACATCACTCATTATCAGAGAAATGCAAATCAAAACCACAATGATGTACCATTACTCGCCAGTCAGGATGGCTGCTATCCAAAAGTCTACAAGCAATAAATGCTGGAGAGGGTGTGGAGAAAAGGGAACCCTCTTACACTGTTGGTGGGAATGCAAACTAGTACAGCCGCTATGGAAAACAGTGTGGAGATTTCTTTAAAAACTGGAAATAGAACTGCCATATGACCCAGCAATCCCACTTCTGGGCATACACACTGAGGAAACCAGATCTGAAAGAGACACATGCACCCCAATGTTCATCGCAGCACTGTTTATAATAGCCAGGACATGGAAGCAACCTAGATGCCCATCAGCAGATGAATGGATAAGGAAGCTGTGGTACATATACACCATGGAATATTACTCAGCCATTAAAAAGAATTCATTTGAATCAGTCCTAATGAGATGGATGAAACTGGAGCCCCTTATACAGAGTGAAGTAAGCCAGAAAGATAAAGAACATTACAGCATACTAACACATATATATGGAATTTAGAAAGATGGTAACGATAACCCTATATGCAAAACAGAAAAAGAGACACAGAAATACAGAACAGACTTTTGAACTCTGTGGGAGAATGTGAGGGTGGGATATTTCAAAAGAACAGCATGTATACTATTTATGGTGAAACAGATCACCAGCCCAGGTGGGATGCATGAGACAAGTGCTTGGGCCTGGTGCACTGGGAAGACCCAGAGGAATCGGGTGGAGAGGGAGGTGGGAGGGGGGATCGGGATGGGGAATACGTGTAAATCTATGGCTGACTCATATCAATGTATGACCAAAAAAATTAATTAATTAATTAATTAAAAAAAAAATAAATTTGTGCTCCAGAAAGATCTCTGACTCAGACATCATCAGACCTGACTGCATAAGCTTTGCAGAAAGTCTGTGAGAATTAGAACCACATATTTAAGAATCTGGCCAGATTCAAGAGTGTCTGAGCTGGAAAGGGCCATAGAGCATCCATTTCATTTTCTACATTTTCCTGATGAGGACCTCAGGCCTGCAGAGAGGGAGAACTTATAACTGAGATAAATTGTTATAACTTTTATTAAGTATTTAAAGATGTGGTTATTATTTATAGAGCAACTCTAAAAGTTATGCCAATATAATCTTCTTAATAGACAGAGCATGAAGTATAAAATGTCAGGCTAAAATTTTCCTAAGGGTCCCCTGGTTCAGATTGCTTATTTTACTAACGAGGAAACTAGGCATATACTTTACTGTGTCTACTGCTGAGTCACAGCCTGTGGGTGAGTGTATCTCAGCAAGGTTTGAGGTAGGAGACTGGCAAATGATAGCGCAGCAGTCTTGAGTATTTTTTTCCAGAACGGTGTTGATAAACTGCTGCTCAAATACATTTCCTTTCCTTCCTTGACTGCCTGGTTTTATTTGACCACATAGCTACAAGTCAAGTGAAATAAAGAAAGGCAAAAAATGTATAGACATAGCAATTGTCTATACATGGACAAAGAATATGTGTATAAGTTAGGATGCATTTAAAGGCAAAGTGGCATAATGCCTTACAATGGCTTAAGCAATAAAGATGTATAACTATCCTTGCAGCAAGAAATCTAGAGATAGAGGAGTTCAGATTTGATGCATTGGCTCCATTTGTCATTAGAAACTCAGGTGTGTTGTTTTTTTTTTTTTTTTTTTTTTTAATTTTCTATCCTGCCAACCTCAGTACATTGGTTTTTCTGTCCAAAGGCTGATGAGCCTAAAATAATTGTCTCAACGTTCAGCGCTAGGTTTTGTGTGCTTGGTCGCTCAGTTGTGTTTGACTCTGCAACCCCATGGACTGGCCCACCAGGGTCTTCTGTCCATGGGGATTCTTCCGGTAAGAATACTGGAGTGGACTGCCTTGCCCTCCTCCAGGAGCATCAGGTTTTATACATATTCAAAAAATGAGAGATATACAGGACTCTCAATTTATCTGTTTATCATGGACCAAAACTTTCCCTAGACAGGATTTCCCAAAATCCTCTGACAGGATTTTTCTGGGTCTCATGATTGGATCTGTGTCACATGTCCTCTAATTTCCAGCAAAGAGAAAAGAAATTGTTCTGCCTGGCCCAAACCAATCATAATTCCCCTCCTAGGTCTGAAGAAAGATCCTTCTTTCTTTGAGATGTTTCTTCTTTGACAATGCAAAATTCCATAAACTACAGACAAGGATAACACTGGGAAAGGAAAAAAGGTATAGCCAATTTTACACATCAAGAGATTCGTAGATCTTGAATTTTTTTTTTTTTTGGAATAATACTTTGTAAGGTTACTTTCTAGATAGATTAGTAGCTATACTCTTGAGTTTAATTTTTTTATTAATTTATTTTAATTGGAGAATAGTTGCTTTACTATATTGTGATTGCTTTTGTCATACACCAATATGAATCAGTCACAGGTATACATATGCACCCCCCCATCCTGAACCCCCTCCCGCCTCTCCCCCCCCCCCCCATCCTATCCCTCTGGGTTGTCCCAGAGCACCAGCTTTGGGTGCCTTGCTTCATGCATTGCACTGGTCATCTATTTTACATATGGTATTGTACATGTTTCACTGGTATTCTCTTAAATCATCCCACCCTCACCTTCTCTAGATGAGTCCAACATCTGTTCTTTACATCTCTGTCTCCTTCGCTGCCCTGAGTGTAAGATCATTGGTACCATCTTTCTAAATTCCATATATATGTGTTAATATACAGTATTTGTCTTTCTCTCTCTGACTTACTTCACTCTCTATAATAAGTTCCAGGTTCATCCACCTCATTAGAACTGACTCAAACAAGTTCCTTTTTATAGCTGAGTAATATTCCATCATGTATATGTACCATAATTTCCTTATTCATTCATCTGTTGATGGACATCTAGATTGCTTCCATGTCCGAGCTATTGTAAATAGTGCTGCAGTGAACACTGGGGTACATGTATCTCTTTCAATTCTGTTTTCTCTGAGGTGTATGCCCAGCAGTGGGATTGCTAGGTCATATGGCAGTTCTAGGGCTTCCCTGGTAGTTCAGTTGGTAAAGAATCTGCCTGCAATGCAGGAGACCCTGGTTCAATTCCTGGGTTGGGAAGATCTCCTGGAGAAGGGATAGGCTACCCACTTGGGCTTCCCTGGTGGCTGAGATGTTAAAGAATCCTCCTGCAGTGTGGGAGACCTGGGTTCAATCCTTGAATTGGGAAGATCCTCTGGAAGAGGGGATGGCCACCCACTCCAGTATTCTTGCCTGGAGAATTCCTTGGACAGGGAAAGCTGGCAAGCTGCAGTCCATGGGGTCACAAGGAGTTGGACACAACTGAGTGACTAAGTACACACGCTCATGGCAGTTCAATTTCCAGTTTTTGAAGGAATCTCCACGATGTTCTCCCTTGTGACTGTACCAGTTTGCATCCCCACCAACAGTGCAAGAGGGTTCCCTTTCCTCCACACCCTCTCCAGCATTTATTGTTTGTAGACTTTCTGATGATGGCCATTGACCAGTGTGAGATGATACCTCATGTGTTGATTTGCATTAATTTAATAATGAATGATGTTGAGCATCTTTTCATGTGTTTATTAGCCATCTGTATATCTTCCTTGGAGAAATGTCTGTTTAGTTCCTTTGCCCACTTTTTGATTGGGTTGTTTACTTTTCTGGTATTGAGCTGCTTGTATATTTTGGAGATTAATTCTTTGTCAGTTCTTTCACTTGCTATTATTTTCTCCCATTCTGAAGGCTGTCTTTTCACCTTGCTTATAGTTTCCTTTGTTGTGCAAAAGCTTTTAAGTTTAATTAGGTCTCATTTGTTTATTTTTGTTTTTATTTCCATTACTCTGGGAGGTGGGTCATAGAGGATCTTGCTATGATTTATGTCAGAGAGTGTTCTGCTTATGTTTTCCTCTGAGAGTTTTATAGTTTCTGGTCTTACATTTAGGTCTTTAATCCATTTTGAGTTCATTTTTGCAAGTGGTGTTAGAGAGTATTCTAGTTTCTTTTTTTTTTACACATAGTTGACCAGTTTTCCGAAAACAATTTGTTGAAGAGACTGGAGTCAGAAATCCGAGATTTAAATCTTGGCACTAGCACATATAAGCTGTCATTCAGTTGTCTCATCTGTAAATTAGGAATAGTAATACTACCTATTTCATAGTTTTGGGGGATTGTTATTATTATTATTTTTCAAATAAAGACTTGGTAATATTGTATAGTTGTTAAGTATTTGAAACTCTGTTAAGCACCTAGGAAGTTCTCAATAAACCTTGGCGGCTTTTATTTTAGAAACATTGGTTCTATACATTTAAATTATGTTTGAGTGAAAGTCACTCAGTTGTGTCCAACTCTTTGTGACCCCATGGACTATACAGTCCATGGATTCTCCAGGCCAGAATACTGGAGTGGATAACCTTTCTCTTTTCCAGGGAATCTTCCCAACCCAGGGATCTAACCCAGGTATCCCACATTGCAGGCAGATTCTTTAGCATCTGAGCCACCAGCAAAGCCCAAGAATACTGGAGTGGGTAGTCTATCTCTTCTCCAGTGCATCTTTCTGATGCAGGAATTGAGCCAGAGTCTCCTGCATTGTAGGTGGATTCTTTATCAGCTGAGTTTGTCTTCTTTCAAATCAAAATTGTATAAGACTCTCCCCTATTCCCTAAGCCTGTGGCTGTATTTTTCTAAGTGTAAAACAATATCTAGTATGGATGTGTCCTCTTGTTGCATGGGGTGGGGGTGGGGCTTCTCTTCTTCAGCCAAGGAAGTTCAGGCAGAATGTTGCTGGTGCATCTTTCTGATCTTCAGACCCCAGATATGCAGTTGACACCACTCTTGTGGCAGAAAGCGAAGAAGAACTAAAGAGCCTCTTGATGAAAGTAAAAGAGGAGAGTGAAAAAGCTGGCTTTTTCAACATTCAGAAAACTAAGATCATGGCATCTGGTCCCATCACTTGATGGCGAATAGATGGGGAAACACTGGAAAGTGACAGACTATTTTCCTGGGCTCCAAACTCACTGCAGATGGTGACCGCAGTCATGAAATTAAAAGACACTTGCTCCTTGGAAGAAAAGTTATGACCAACCTAGACAGCATATTTAAAAGCAGAGACATTACTTGGCCAACAAAGGTCCATATAGTCAAAGTACAGTTTTCCAGTAGTCATGTATGGATGCAAAGAAGGCAATGGCACCCCACTCCAGTATTCTTGCCTGCAGAATCCCAGGGCCAGGGGAGCCTGGTGGGCTGCCATCTCTGGGGTCGCATAGCATTGGACACGACTGAAGTGACTTAGCAGCAGCAGCAGCAGCAGCATGTATGGATGTGAGAGTTGGACTATAAAGAAAGCTGAGTACCAAAGAATTGACACTTTTGAACTGTGGTGTTGGAGAAGACTCTGGAGAGTTCCTTGGACAGCAAGGAGATCCAACCAGTCCATCCTAAAGGAGATCAGTCCTGAATATTCATTGGAAGGACTGATACTGAAACTGAAGCTCCAGTACTTTGGCCACCTATTGTGAAGAACTGACTCATCAGTAAAGGCTCTGATGCTGGGAAGGATTGAAGGGAGCAGGAGAAGGGGACGACAGAGGATGAGATTATTGGACAGCATCACCGGCTCAATGGACATGAGTTTGAGCAAGCTCTGGGAGTTGGTGATGGACAGGGAAGCCTGGCATGCTGCAGTCCACAGTGTCAGAAAGAGTCAGACACAACTGAGCTACTGAACTGAACTGAGCTAGAGTGAATCTTACTTAAAAAGCTTACTCAGGTCTAGAATCCATTGATTTGATTTCCAGTTGAATGTTTGCCTCTCAGGTCCAAACCAAAACAGCAATGCAATTTACCTTATCTACATTATATTTCTGGCTGCCAGGGTGAGATCTGGCAGTACCTCAGCTCACAGGAGGCCAGGGCACACAGCCCAATGAGCTTTCTTTCCTAGGTCCAGGAAACTGGGCAGATCTGGAAAATTTGGAAATTTTCAGAGGACTAGCAGATCATTGCCTCCAGTCAGTTAGAATATTGACGGGAGGGTGTATTTATTCAGAATCCAATCACCACTGTTATATTTGTGTCCGATAGGAAGTGGAGTTGGTGTCAGAGGAAGGGCTATTGTCACTCTCATTGTTTACAAGACAATAGTTGGGAAGATCTGCTCAAGGTTCTTTTGACCATGGTGCCATTTACAATCTTTGGCATAATTGACTGGATTTTACTGCTACTCCTCTGTTTATTCCTGAGAGTCTCCCTGAGAATTCTATAAATATCCAAGATGTCCCCTGTAAGGGACTCAGTGCTAGAAATTGATGGTCTGAAGGTAGACACTTCCTGTGCTGTGGGCTTTAGACTATAATGAGCAAATATTTGGCTTCCCACTGGTGGGAAAAGGAAGACTTGCCTCTCCTCACATACAGATTCCAACATGAACTCTGCTGTGTCTTATATATAGGTGTTTTTACTGACCTTGAGAAAGGTCAGAAAACTGGCAAACTTGGGTGTTGGGTGATCATTTTAGAAAATGGGAAAACCCAGGAAATACCTTTAAATTTTTTTCCTGTATATTCTTCCTTGATTTCTCCTCTTTTTAGTTTAATTTTTCTACTATTTATCTTTTTCCTTTCTGTTCAGATCAGTTCAGTTGCATAGTTGTGTTCAACTCTTTGTGATCCCGTGAACTGCAGCACATCAGGTTTCCCTGTCCACCACCAACTCCTGAAGCTTGCTCAAACTCATGTCCATTGAGTCAGTGATGCCATCCAACCATCTCATCCTCTGTTGTCCCCTTCTCCTTCCACCTTCAATCTTTCCCAGCATCAGGGTCTTTTCAAATGAATCCGTTTCATTTCACATAAGGTGGCCAAAGTATTGGAGTTTCAGCTTCAACATCAGTCCTTCCAATGAATATTCAGGAATGATTTCCTTTAGGATGGACTGGTTGGATCTGCTTGCAGTCCAAGGGACTCTCAAGAGTCTTGTCCAACGCCACAGTTCAAAAGCATCAATTCTTCAGCGCTCAGCTTTCTTTATAGTCCAACTCTCACATCCATTCATGACTACTGGGAAAACCATAGCTTTGACTAAACAGACCTTTGTTGGCAAAGTAATGTCTCTGCTTTTTATACGCTTTCTAGGTTGGTCATAACTTTTCTTCCAAGGAGCAAGTGTCTTTTAATTTCATGGCTGCAGTCACTATCTGCAGTGATTTTGGAGCCCCCCAAAATAAAGTCTCTGACTGTTTCCACTGTTTCCCCATCTATTTGTTTTGAAGTGATGGGACCATGACCTTAGTTTTCTGAATGTTGAGTTTTAAGCCAACTTTTTCACTCTCCTCTTTCACTTTCATCAAGAGGCTCTTTAATTCTTTGCTTTCTGCCATAAAGGTGGTATCATCTGCATACCTGAGGTTATTGATATTTCTCTTGGCAATCTTGATTCCAGCTTGTGCTTCATCCAGCTCAGTATTTCTCATGATGTACTCTGCCTATAAGTTAAATAAGCAGGGTGGCAATATACAGCCTTGACATACTCCTTTTCCTGTTTGGAAATACTCTGTTGTTCCATGTCCGGTTCTAACTGTTGCTTCTTGACCTGCATACAGATATCTCAAGAGGCAGGTCAGGTGGTCTGGTAGTCCTATCTCTTGATGAATTTTCCACTGTTTGTTGTGATCCACACAGTCAAAGGCTTTGGAGTAGCCAATAAAGCAGAAGTAAATGTTTTTCTGCTAGTTAGGAAAATAGAAATTATATTTGTGCCCTTTTGGTGGTTATTCATGAAAGATGGCTGTGGCCTTGTCTTGCTATGCTACTGTTTCATTTATGGCCTCTGATCACAGAACCTTGCATATGCCGTAACCCCCAGAAACAATTTGTGGTAGCTTTTCTCAGTTTTCTTTCAAGGGTAGTTAAACCTGAATTCAAGAAGTGACCTCGGAAACCAGATCTGAAAGACACACGTGCACCCCAGTGTTCATCGCAGCACTGTTTATAATAGCCAGGACATGGAAGCAACCTAGATGCCCATCAGCAGACGAATGGATAAGGAAGCTGTGGTACATATACACCATGGACTATTACTCAGCCATTAAAAAGAATTCATCTGAATCAGTTCTAATGAGATGGATGAAACTGGAGCCCATTATACAGAGGGAAGTAAGCCAGAAAGATAAAGAACATTACAGCATACTAACACATATATATGGAATCTAGAAAGATGGTAACGATGACCCTATATGCAAAACGGAAAAAGAGACACAGAAGTACAGAACAGACTTTTGAACTCTGTGGGAGAAGGTGAGGGTAGGATGTTTTGAAAGAACAGCATGTATATTATCTATGGTGAAACAGATCACCAGCCCAGGTGGGATGCATGAGACAAGTGCTCGGGCCTGGTGCACTGGGAAGACCCAGAGGAATCGGGTGGAGAGGGAGGTGGGAGGGGGGATTTGGATGGGGAATACGTGTAACTCTATGGCTGATTCATATCAATGTATGACAAAACCCACTGAAATGTTAAGTGATTAGCCTCCAACTAACAAAAAAAATAAAAATAAAAAAAGAAGTGACCTCGGCTCTGGTTGCTCTGCTTCACATGAGGAACTTTACCTTTTAGGAGCTGACACTGGGTCACCTCTGCCTCCTTCTGGCCCTGCCCCAGTAGGCATGCTTTAAGTTTCCTTCATCACCTTGAATTTATTTTCTATATCTGGCACAAATAAATGTTCTTCTTCTCCACCCTCCCCTTTCCCTTTTCTACCTCTCTTTCTTTTTCTCTCTCAGTCTGTTCTTGCTACATGTTGATGACTAAAAATATGGTCTTCCAGTGTCATCCTTACTGAAAGTCCTTGACTTGTAATAGGAGATATAAGTCACAGTCCATCACTCACATCAATAAACAAGACTGCCAGCCTGCTAGGGAAGATGTCAGGGCAAGCCATCAGATACTGATTCACTTTATCAGATGCAGTGGTCTCAAACTAGAATTCCCTCACAATCCAGATGTGCAGAGTGGGGGACTGATTGAAAAGCACTCACCCCACCTAAAACTGCTACTCAGCATCAGCTGATTATTGCAATGAAGGAAAACACAAACAAACAAACACTGTATGGTGGAAATATCCAATTTTCATATTTTTAACATTTAGAGAAACTATGTGGACTCTGAATTGAAATCCCCTGAATTCTGAATGCCGCCCACTGATTCTCTGTAAACAGATGAGAACAACGTGGCAGTCGGTGGGGCCCATGTGCCGCTGATGTGCCCCACCAGCTGCTGCGCTGTTGTGCCTTTGTCTACTGCGGTCGCATCTGGACTCCCAAGCTGTGTGGTGCTTGCCTTATACAACTAACTGACATTTTCCATCCTGTATGGTCTTTTTGAAAGAAGGACAGTATAACTTGTGAACCACAAATAAAAAATCATGTGCTCTTCTGTTTGCATTGTTGGCAAGCATTTATGTGTTCTGTCTAGCCTATGGAGCATGGTCAAGGGGGAGGAAGCATACTCAGTATGGACCTGGCCACTGAGCATCATGCTCACGGCCAGACAGCCTTGGGTTTAAATGCTGGCTCCTCTATTTGCTAGACATTTGACCTTAGGCAAATTACTCAACCTCTCTGAATCTCATCTATCATATGTGGAAAACAGTGCCTCCTTCCCATGGCCCCGCTGTGGGTACCTGAGATGATCTGCACAGGCAGAGGGCCCGGCACAGAGGAGGTTTCAGTAGTGGCAGCCGTCATTAGTAGTTCACTTCCATGCTTCTAAAATACTGAACTCATTTGTGGCAAAGTAAACCTGAGCTAATAAAAAGATGATTATAATCTGTATGTATCCCACTTGGTGTGAATTTTCACAAGTTTCACTGAAAAATGTGTTTGATTATAGGTGCTACCCCAGAACCTCTATTATTTTTCTACAATTTGAAAAGTTTTGAATTCTACAATGCATTTGATTTTACAGGGTTTGGATAAAAGTCAAAGACTCTGTAGTTGCAGTAACATAACAACAAGTGGAGAATGACCCAATGAAAACCAAACACATAACCCACAATATTGCAGGTGACAGAGTAATATAAATGATTAGAGCTAGGAGAGTGGGGAGATAAATTTGGGAGAGCTTCCTGAAGGCAATGGTCTTTTGAGCCTGATCCCAGGAGAAATGAAGGAATTGCATTTGGTGACGAGGAGGCAAGTTCCAGGGAGAATGCATAAGATTCTTGGCTGTCTTTCAAACGTTCCCAGCAATCCAAACTGCTTTCAGGTCTGTGCATTGTCATGGAGAGTACATAATCACCTTTAGAAAGATGCAGCTGGGGAACTGACAGGGAAAAACATTGCTGGTAGGGAGGAGTGTAAAGAATGGGATGAGAAGACCCACTTTATGATGAAGTGCTGTTGGAGAGAAAGCGTGTTTTGAATGGCCCCTGAGGAGCCCTTTGCCTTTCTAGGCTGAGGACCTGGTTTTGCACACTGGCAGCTCTCTTTGTATGACTTCTGCATATGGCAGCAAGCTATCGCTGCATTTAGGGAAACTCTCCTGGAGCTGAGACCATGGCAAGCCAACATTTCTAAATTGCACACCCCAAATCATTCCCCACTTGGCTTGTCTTTTTTTAATGACCCAAAGATGATGCTGAGGAGATGATCTGGCTGTGCAGGGGAGTGATGAAACTTGGTTATGTTTCAGGAAATGCACTCTTCCAGTATGTGGGTTAGAGATGGGCAATACAAGACAGAGAAAAAAATACATAAGTCTTGTTCATCACTCTCTTCCCAGCACTTAGGACAGGGTCTGACACAGACTTGTTCAACTAAGTTAGTAACAAACATAATGCCCATCTTGGCACAGTCTCCTCCTCGGCCTGGAAACCAGAACATGTGATGACCCCCTGAAAGGTGGCCCTGGACCAACACTTCGTTTGTTCTGTGCGAACAGCAATGGTTGGAAGACAAGGAGTCTCTTCAATAATGTTTTGTAACAGGAACAACTGAACTACTCACATGCTACTTCTGTTGTCTACAACTGTAAGAAGAGGACTAAAAGGAACCTTGGGGAACAGAGAAACACTCAGCACCTCCTGGAACACACAGTGTGAGGGGTCAGCTTCTACTACTGGCAGCAGCTCTGGCCTCTGAGTCTAGTACAGAATCCCTAGGTCTCTCTAGTGAGATGGTACTTTTGTTTTTCCCAAAGTCTTCTACTTCCTGATGGGGACTGTGATGCCAAGCATATGTAGTGAAGACATGAGTTGTATATGGATTGAGAGGCTGAATCTGTGGGTTGGACAGGATGCAGTAAAGGCACATTGTGAAGGAGCCCCGGGAGAATTCTGTAGACTTTGGAGACGGAGGGGCAGAGTCACTTGCCTACTTAGAAGTTGTGATTTGCTGACTGGAAATCACTGATTTGGAAAACATATTAAATTATTCTGGTTTATCTATTATGTATCTGAACTTCACATCTGCAGGACTAGGGATCACAATTCTTCCCAAATACACGTGTGTTGGAGAGGGCTGCCTTCCTGCCAAGTGAGGCATATGACTGCCCAGCTGCTCTACATTTCCCAGTCTCCTTGTCTTGATCTTGCACTTCTAGCCTCCAAAACCATGAGAAATAAATGTTTATTTATTTTACAGGCCGTCAGTCTGTGAAATTCTGTTATAGCAGCCCAAATTGACTAAGACACTCTGACTCCTAATTCTTGGCCTCTTGGATCTATGCATGTTCCTACTTCACAGCCTTTGTCTGAAGAGCACTCTAGAATCGCTGTCTGAGGCTTTTCTGATAAACCGAAGGTCACAGGAATCCTGGCCTGGGGGCCAAGAGTTAGTGAATAACTGTCCTGGCTTTCCCAGGACCGAGGGGTTTCCTGAGGCTTTGGATCCTCGTGCTAATACTGGGAGTGTCCTAGATCATTAGGACAGTCAGTCATGCTACTGACAGGACATGTGCAGAACCATAATGTTCCTGCTCCAAGAAATGGCCCAGGGTGATTGAAGAAATTATTCTGGGGAATTATAATCACAGGAGCAAAGCGAGATTACCAGGCTAAATTGAGTTTTCCCTGAATCTCATGTTTTCGTTTCTTGAATGTAGAGCGGAAGGTAAGAAAGCTGAAATGATTATTGACACAGCTGTGAGCCTCACAATCGCCCTCTCTATTCATTCCTCTACACAGATTCCTAAAGTCTAGTCTCTTAAATGAACGCATATAATCCAGAGATATCCAAGTGTAGGCTATCAACTCATTTATTTCCAGCAGTACTTGAGACAATGAAATTCTAACATAATCAGCAAATCTGTGCTGTCCCTTAGGAGGAAATGGCCTAGGACTTGACCTGTTTCACCAAGTTCAGCCAAGATCAATTTATTTCCTTCTTGGGGATGATTCCGTGCTTTGCCTGGGGGAGAAATCTGCTGTAATTGCTGGAGAAGCTTTTATGCCATTCTTTCTTTCTTTGGGACCAGGAAAGAGTACCTAATAGTGGAAGGAAGAATTACAGGTATATAGGCCTGATATGTACTGGAGTTAGCTTGTACTGCCTCAAAAGAGCAAATTTGTAAATTTCCAGGAGACTTGAGAGCCTATTGTTGAAAGTTAAATCCAGCAATTAGTAAAACTACATTATGCATAGTTATAATTATGTTACCTTAAAAGGAAGGTATCTTCAACTTAGGCTTCAGCAAATACTTAAAACTCATCACTTCCTAATTATTTTCCTATTACCTATATTCTCAAGATTATATGTATTTATCATATCTGTATGGCAGCCTATGCCTGTATTCAGACAAAGCCTTCTAATTCTCTTTACTAGAATGTTCCTGGGTACCTCTTCCCAAATCTGTCTTCACTGCTGTCAGGTTGGTGGCTGAAATCAGCCATGATGGAGATACCACAACACATGACACATCCATCTCCCGCCTTCTGAGAACCAGTCATTAAACGTATACCAGTGTGCCTCTCAGTAAAGTTGTCATTCATTGAAAGCTTGCTATGTGCTAGGCATAATTCCAAGAATTTTGTAAATATTTATTATTTATTCAGCCAATACTGAGTCATTGCCTGCAGTATACCAGGCTCCATTATTAGTAGTAGTAGTTTTTATTGAATACCTACTGTGTACCTTGCATTCTTCCAAGTGTAATAATTCAAGGAGGGAGGCTCTATTATTTTTTTCTCAATATATATATTTTATTGAAGAATAGCTAACTTACAATGCTTCAAGTGCACAGCAGTGTGATTCAGTTATACATATACACACATATTATTTTTTGAAATTATTTTCTATTATGGCCTTGGAGTACAGAATGAAGCAGGACAAAGGCTAATAGAGTTTTGCCAAGAGAACACACTGGTCATAGCAAACACCCTCTTCCAACAACACAAGAGAAGACTCTACACATGGACATCACCAGATGGTCAACACTGAAATCAGATTGATTATATTCTTTGCAGCCAAAGATGGAGAAGCTCTATACAGTCAGCAAAAACAAGACTGGGAGCTGACTGTGGCTCAGATCATGAACTCTTTATTGCCAAATTCAGACTGAAATTGAAGAAAGTGGAGAAAACCACTAGACCATTCAGGTATGACCTAAATCAAATCCCTTATGACTAAACAGTGGAAGTGAGAAATAGATTTAAGGGACTGGTCCTGATAGACAGAGTGCCTGATGAACTATGGACAGAGGTTCATGACATTGTACAGGAGACAGCGATCAAGACCACACCCAAGAAAAAGAAATGCGAAAAAGCAAAATGGTTGTCTGAGGAGGCCTTACAAACAGCTGTGAAAAGAAGGGAAGTGAAAAGCAAAGGAGAAAAGGAAAGATATACCCATCTAAATGCAGAGTTCCAAAGAAAAGCCAGGAGAGATAAGGAAGCCTTCCTCAGCGATAAATGCAAAGAAATAAAGGAAAACAATAGAATGGGAAAGACTAGAGATCTCTTCAAGAAAATTAGAGATATCAAGGGAACATTTCATGCAAAGATGGGCACAATAAAGGACAGAAATGGTATGGATATAACAGAAGCAGAAGATATTAAGAAGAGGTGGCAAGAATACATGGAAGAACTATACAAAAAAAGATCTTCATGACCCAGATAATCACAATGGTGTGATCACTCACCTAGAGCCAGACATCCTGGAATGTGAAGTCAAGTGAGCCTTAGGAAGCATCACTATGAACAAAGCTAGTGGAGGTGATGGAATTCCAGCTGAGCTTATTTCAAAACCTGAAAGATGATGTTGTGAAAGTGCTGCATTTAATATGCCAGCAAATTTGGAAAACTCAGCAGTGGCCACAGGACTGGAAAAGATCAGTTTTCATTCCAATCCCAAAGAAAGTCAATGCCAAAGAATGCTTGAACTCCCACACAACTGCACTCATCTCACACACTAGTAAAGTAATGCTCAAAATTCTCCAAGCCAGGCTTCAGCAATATGTGAACCATGAACTTCCAGATGTTCAAGCTGGTTTTAGAAAAGGCAAAGAAACCAGAGATCAAATTGCCAACATCAGCTGGATCATCAACATCTATTTCTGCTTTATTGACTATGCCAAAGCCTTTGACTGTGTGGATCACAATAAACTGTGGGAAATTCTGAAAGAGATGGGAATACCAGACCACCTGACCTGCCTCTTGAGAAACCTGTATGTAGGTCAGGAAGCAACAGTTAGAACTGGACATGGAACAACAGACTGGTTCCAAATAGGAAAAGGAGTACGTCAAAGCTGTATATTGTCACCCTGCTTATTTAACTTATATGCAGAGTACATCATGAGAAACACTGGGCTAGAAGAAGCACAAGCTGGAATCAAGATTGCCGGGAGAAATATCAATAGCCTCAGATATGCAGATGACACCACCCTTATGGCAGAAAGTGAAGAAGAACTAAAGAGCCTCCTGATGAAAGTGGAAGACGAGAGTGAAAAAGTTAGCTTAAAGTTCAACATTCAGAAAACTAAGATCATGGCATCTGGTCCCATCACTTCATGGCAAATAGATGGGGAAACAGTGGAAACAGTGACTGACTTTATTTTTCTGGGCTCCAAAATCACTGCAGATGGTGATTGCAGCCATGAAATTAAAAGATGCTTACTTCTTGGAAGAAAAGCTATTACCAACCTAGACAGCATATGAAACAGCAGAGACATTACTTTGCCAACAAAGGTCTGTCTAGTCAAGGCTATGGTTTTTCCAGTGGTCATGTATGGATGTGAGAGTTGGACTATAAAGAAAACTGAGTGCCAAAGAATTGATGCTTTTGAACTGTGGTGTTGGAGAAGACTCTTGAGAGTCCCTTGGACTGCAAGGAGACCCAACCAGTCCATCCTAAAGGAGATCAGTCCTGTGTGTTCATTGGAGGGACTGATGTTGAAGCTGAAATTCCAAAACTTTGGCCACCTGATACAAAGAGTTGACTTACTGGGAAAGACCCTGATGCTGGGAAAGATTGAGGGCAGGAGGAGAAGGGGTCAAGAGAGGATGAGATGGTTGGATGGCATCACCGACTCAATGGACATGGGTTTGGGTGGACTCCAGGAGTTGGTGATGGACAGGGAGGCCTGGCGTGCTGCGGTTCATGGGATCACAAGGATTTGGACATGACTGAGCAACTGAACCGAACTGAACTGAAAGGTTGTTACAAGATATTGACTGCAGTTCCCTGGCTATACAATAAACCTTTGCTGCTTGTTGCATATTTATTTTTTTAAAATAGAAATCTAAGTCAAACAAGTGGAATCAAAATAAATTTCATAAATTTTTTAGTTGGTCAAAGATTCATAAGTTTTCTAAAATACACACATTATGCATATTATTTATACATAAGTATACAAAAGCTTTTCTACTATACTTGAGAAAGGCTTGAGAAATAACATCAAAAAAAAAAAAAGATGGAGAAATTGGAAAACATAAAATAAATGTAATGGGAGCACTGAATATGAAATAAAAAAAGTGAAACAAACTAGTTAAAAGTAAAGGATCATCATATAGTTCACTTGTTTTTAAACACTACTGCTCATTAGAAATTTATCTGGAGCTCTGGAGAAAAAGAAAGCAGTACCTGGGCATTTACATTTTTCAAAATATTTCAAGATAATTCTGATGTGCATCTGGATTTTAAAAAGTGATTATAGCCTTTTCTATTAAATCATAGTTTTGGTGATATAGAGTTCTATTATTCTTCTGTTGACCAATCGTGATACAATAGTATTAAGGGAATAATAGTTACATAATCACAATAGTAAAAGATGTTTATTGATTTTTACAGAAAATAGCCAGACAAAAAAACAAAAGATAATTACAATTGCAAGCCATAATTGGAACATTATTAATGTAACAATATAAAATAATTACATACAGTTTGAGGGGTCAAGCAGTGTTAAGTGGCAGAGCATACCTGCACATGTTTTCATCCACCCAGCCTGTCTATGTCTTTCCTTTGGTGAATTTAATCCATTTACTTTAAGGTAATTATTGGTATGTGTGGTTCTATTACCATTTTCTTAATTGTTTTTGGTTTATTTTCTGTAGGTCTTTTCACTCTCTTGTGTTTCCTGCTTAGAGAAGTTCCTTTAGCATTTGTTGTAAAGCTGGTTTGGTGGTGCTGAATTCTCTTAACTTTTCCTTGTCTAGAGAGCTTTTGATTTCTCCATCAAATCTGAATGAGAGTCTTGCTGGGCAGAGTATTCTTGGTTGTATGTTCTTCCCTTTCATCACTTTAAATACATGGTGCCATTCCCTTCTGGCTTGTAGAGTTTCAGTTGAGAAATGATTCTGATAGCCTGATGGGAGTTTCCTGGTAAGTTATTTATTTTTCTCTTGCTGTTTTTAATATTTTATCTTTGTCTTTAATTTTTGTCAGTTTGATTACTATGTGTCTTGGTGTGTTCCTCCTTGAATTTATCCTGCCTGGGACTTTCTGTGCTTCCTGGACTTGGTTGGCTATTTCCTTTCCCATGTTAGGGAAGTTTTCAGTTATCTCTTCAAATATTTGCTAAGGTCCTTTTTCCTCTCTCTTTTCCTTCTGGGACCCCTATAATGCAAATGTTAGTGCTTTTAATACTGTCCCAGAGATCTCTCAGGGTGACTTCATTTCTTTTCATTCTTTTTTCTATATCCTGTTCTGTGGCAGTGATTTCCACCATTCTGTTCTCCAGGTCATTTATCTGTTCTTCTGCCTCAATTATTCTGCTATCGATTCCTTCTAGTGTATTGTTCACCTCTGTTTGTTTGTTCCTTAGTTCTTCTAGGTCGTTGCTAAACATTTCTTGCATTTTCTTCATTGTTTTTCCAAGATCCTGGATTATTTTCACTATCATTATTCTGAATTCTTTTTCTGGAAGTTTGCCTATCTCCACTTCATTTCATTGTTTTTCTCGGGTTTTATCTTGTCTCTTCATCTGGGACACAACTTTCTGCTTTTTCAACCTGATTAACTTTCTGTAATATGGTTTTTGTTTTAGCACTTTGCCATTGTGCTTCTTCTTGCTTTCTCTGTCTGCCCTCTGATGGAGAAGGCTAAGAGGCTTGTGTAAGTTTCCTCGTGGGTGGGACTAGTGGGCAGGACCTTGCTCAGTAAAACTTTAATCCAATTTTCTGCTGGTGTGTGGGGTTGAATTTCCTCCTGGTTTGGGTTCATTGTATGGTATGAGGAGACCCATCCCTGAGGTTTACAGGCTGTCTTGTAGGGTTAATGGTGAACCCCAAGAGGATTTATGCCAAGGGGGACCTTCCTGGCCTGCTGTTGCCAGTGCCCTGCCCCTGTGGTGAGCCCCTGCCAACCAACGCCTCCACAGGAGGCCCCCCAACACCAGCAGGCGGTAATGTTCAGTATCCTGTGAGGTCACTGCTCCTTCCTCTGGGTCTTGGTGCACAAAGGTTTAGTTTGTGCCTCCAAGACCGGAGTCTCTGCTTCCCCTAGTCCTGTGGAAATCCTATAATCAGATCCAGCCGGCTTTCAAGGTCAGATTCCCTGGGGATTCCCACCCTTTGTTGGATCCCCAGGCTGGGAGGCCTGATGTGGGTTCAGAACCTTCACAACAGTATGAGAATTTCTGTGGTGTTATTGTTGTCAAGTTTGTGGGTCACCCACCCAGCAGGTATGGGATTTGATTTTACCGTGGTTAAGCCCCTCTTACTGTCTCACTGCAGTTTCTTTGTTTTTGGACGTGGGGTCTCTTTTTTTTTTTTTTTTTTTTTTGGTGGGTTCCAGCATCCTCCTGTTAATGGTTGTTCAATAGTTGCAATTTTGGTGTTCTCACAGGAGGAGATGAGCGTATGTCCTTCTACTCTGCCATCTTGAACTGGAAGTCCTCTCTATTATTATTTTTTTTTTAATTGGAGGAAAATTTCTCTACGATGCTGTGTTGATTTCTGCTTCACAACAACATGAATCAGTCATAATTATATATATATATATGTATATATATATATATACACACACACATCCCTTTCCTCTTGAGTCTCCCTTCCCTCTCCCGTCCCACCCCTTTAGGTTGTCACAGAACACCAAGCTGGGTTCCCTGTGTTACACAGCAGCTTCCTACTAGTTTTCTATTATACACATGACTGTGTATATAGGTTAATGCTGCTTTATCAGTTCGTCCTACCCTCTCCTTCCCCCACTGTGTGCACAAGTTCATTCTTTATATTTGCATCTCCATACCTTCCATGTAAATAGGTTCATCAGTATATTTTTCTAGATTCCATATACATGAGTTAATATATGATATTTATTTTTCTCTTTTCTCATCAGTCAGAAAAATAAGTGAAGTTGTACTTCACTCTGTATAACAGGTTCTAGGTTCATCCATCTCACTACAACTGACTCAAATTCATTCCTTTTTATGGCTGAGTAATATTCTATTGTATAAATGTGCTATGTATTCTTTATCCATTCACTTGTCAATGAATATCTAGCTTGCTTCCACATCCTTGCTATTGTAAATAGTGCTGCAATGGACATTAGTGTATATATGTCTTTTAGATTTGTGGTTTTCTCAGAGTATGCCCAGTAGTGGGATTGCTGGGTCATATGGTAGTTTTAGGGGCTTCCCAGCTGGCACTAGTGGTAAAGAACCTGCCTGCCAATGCAGGAGACATAAGAGACATAGGTCCAATCCCTGGGTCAGGGAGATCCCCTGGAGGAGGGCACGGCAACCTACTCCAGTATTCTTGCCTGGAGAATCCCATGGACAGAGGAACCTGGTGGGATGCAGTCCATAGGATCACAAAGAGTGGGACATGACTGAAGCAACTTGGCATACATGCAAGCAAGGTAGTTTATTCCTAGTTTTTTAAGGAATCTCCACACTGTTATCCATAGCAGCTGTATCAATTTACATTCCCACCAACAAGGCAGTAGAATTCCCTTGGAAAGTTTTATTACTGTCATTTTAAATATAGGAAAACTGAGGAATTGAGAAGTTGAGTAATTGTCCCAGGTTCACACAGCAGTCCATATTGAAACCTCAGAAACCTGGTTCTGGAGCCGTTGCTCTTAACCACTAAGCTCTCCTGCCTCTTGTTGCCTCTAAGTTAGTCACTTAGCCATGTCCGACACTTCGTGACCCAGTGGACTGTAGCCTACCAGGCCCACCCATGGAATTCTCCAGGCAAGAATATGGGAGTGGGTTGTCATTTCCTTCTCCACCGGATCTTCCTGACCCAGGGATCGAACCCAGGTCTCCCACATTCTGGGCGAACACTTTATCGACTGAGTCACCCGGGAAGATTATTGCCTTGTTGCCTCTAGGCCAACCAAAGTAAACAAGCAAAGTTCCTGACATCATGGAACTTACATTCTGCTTGATAGGGAGATAGATACTAAATAATAAACAAGAGCGTCGAAACATGTATATTATCAAGGGTGAAACAGATCACCAGCCCAGGGTGGATGCATGAGACAAGTGCTCGGGGCTGGTGCACTGGGAAGACCCAGAGGGAGCGGGTGGAGAGGGAGGTGGGAGGGGGGATCGGGATGGGGAACACATGTAAATCCATGGCTGATTCATGTCAACGTATGGCAAAAACCACTACAATATTGTAAAGTAGGCTAATTAGCCTCCAACTAATAAAAATAAATGGGGGGAAAAAAAGAGTAACAAGTAAAATGTACAAATAAAAAGTAAGAATAATAGAAAACAATGAAGTAGGGGAGTGTTCATTTCTTCAATTATCTTACTTTTAATCTAATACTATCTCATTTTCAGTTCAGTTCAGTTCAGTCACTCAGTCGTGTTAAACTCTTTGTGACCCCATGTATTGCAGCAGGCCAGGCTTCCCTGTCCATCACCAACTCCCGGAGTTTACTCAAACTCTTGTCCATTGAGTTGGTGATGCCATCCAACCATCTCATCATCTGTTGTCCCCTTCTCCTCCTGCCTTCAATCTTTCCCAGTCTTTTCAAATGAATCAGTTCTTCACATCAGATGGCCAAAGTATTGGACTTTCAGCTTCATCATCAGTCCTTCCAATGAATATTCAGGACTGATTTCCTTTAAGATGGACTGGTTGGATCTCCTTGCAGTCCAAGGGACTCTCAAGAGTCTTCTCCAACACTGCAGTTCAAAAGCATCAATTCTTCGGTGTTCAGCTTTCTTTATAGTCCACTCTCACATCCAAACATGACTACTGGAAAAACCATAGCTTTGACTAGATGGACCTTTGTTTGCAAAGTAATGTCTCTGCTTTTTAATATGTTGTCTAGGTTGGTCATAGCTTTTCTTTCAAGGAGTAAGCATCTTTTAATTTCATGGCTTCAGTCACTATCTGCAGTGATTTTTGAGCCCCTGAAAATAAAGTCTCTGACTGTTTCCACTGTTTCCCCATCTATTTGCCATGAAGTGATGGGACCAGATGCCATGATCTTAGTTTTCTGAATGTTGAGTTTTAAGCCAACTTTTTCCACTCTCCTCTTTCACTTTCATCAAGAGGCTCTTTAGTTCTTTTGCTTTCTGCCATAAGGTTGGTGTCATCTGCATATCTGAGGTTATTGATATTTCTCCCAGCAATCTTGATTCCAGCTTGTGCTTCATCCAGTCCAGCATTTCTCATGATGGACTCTACAGATAAGTTAAATAAGCAGGGTGACAATATACAGCCTTGACGTACTCCTTTACCAATTTGGAACCACTCAGTTTTTCCATGTTTGGTTCTAACTGTTGCTTCTTGACCTGCATACAGATATCTCAGGAGGCAGGTCAGGTGGTCTGGTATTCCCATCTCTTTCAGAATTTTCCAAAGTTTGTCGTGATCCACACAGTCAAAGCCAAAGTAGTCAATGAAAGAGAAGTAGATGTTTTTCTGGAACTGTGTCACTTTTTTGATGATCCAGTGGATGTTGGCAATTTGATCTCTGGGTCCTCGGCCTTTTCTAAAACCAGCTTGAACATCTGGAAGTTCATGGTTCAGGTACTGTTGAAGCCTGACATGAAAAATTTTGGGCATTACTTTGCTAGCATGTGAGATGAGTGCAATTGTGTGGTAGTTTGAGCATTCTTTGGCACTGCCTTTCTTTGGGATTGTAATGAAAACTGATCTTTTCCAGTCCTGTGGCCACTGCTGAGTTTTCCAGATTTGCTGGCATATTGAGTGCAGCACTCTTGACAGCATCATCTTTGAGGACTTGAAATAGCTCAGTTGGAATTCCATCACCTCCACCAGCTTCTTTCATAGTGATGCTTCCTAAGGCCCACTTGACTTCACATTCCAGGATGTCTGGCTCTAGGTGAGTGATCACATCATTGTGATTTTCTGGGTCGTGAAGATCTTTTTGGTATAGTTCTTCCGTGTATTCTTGCCACCTCTTCTTAATATCTTCTGCTCTGTTCAGTTCAGTTCAGTCGCTCAATCATGTCTGACTCTTTGCGACCCCGTGAATCACAACATGCCAGGCCTCCCTGTCCATCACCAACTCCCAGAGTTTACTCAAACTCATGTCCATTGAGTCAGTGATGCCATCCAGCCATCTCATCCTCTGTCGTCCCCTTCTCCTCCTGCCCCCAATCCCTCCTAGCATCAGGGTCTTTTCCAATGAGTCAACTCTTCACATCAGGTGGCCAAAGTATTGGAGTTTCAGCTTCAGCATCAGTCCTTCCAATGAACACCCAGGACTGATCTCCTTCACGATGGACTGGTTGGGTCTCCTTGCAGTCCAAGGGACTCTCAAGAGTCTTCTCCAACACCACAGTTCAAAAGCATCAATTTTTTGGCACTCAGCTTTCTTCACAGTCCAACTCTCACATCCATACATGACCACTGGAAAAACCATAGCCTTGACCAGATGGACCTTTGTTGGCAAAGTAATGTCTCTGCTTTTTAATATCTATCTAAGTTGGTCATAGCTTTCCTTCCAAGGAGTAAGTGTCTTTTAATTTCATGGTTCCAATCACCATCTGCAGTGATTTTTGAGCTCCCAAAAATAAAGTCTGACACTGTTTCCACTGTTTCCCCATCTATTTTCCATGAAGTGATGGGACCAGATGCCATGATCTTAGTTTTCTGAATGTTGAGCTTTAAGCCAACTTTTTCCACTCTCATCAAGAGGCTTTTTAGTTCCTCTTCACTTTCTGCCATAAGAGTGGTGTCATCTGCATATCTGTTTCTGTTAGGTCCACACCATTTCTGTCCTTTATTGTGCCCATCTTTGCATGAAATATTCCCTTGATATCTCTAATTTTCTTGAAGAGATCTCTAGTCTTTCCCCTTCTATTATTTTCCTCTATTTCTTCGCATTTATCACTGAGGAAGGCTGTCTTATCTCTCCTTGCTATTCTTTGGAACTCTGCATTCAGATGGGTGTATCTTTCCTTTTCTCCTTTGCCTTTTGCTTCTCTTCTTTTCAGGGCAAGTATATTGAAGTGGTTTGCTATTCCCTTCTCCAGTGGACCACATTTTGTCAGAACTCTCCACCATGACCCATCCATCTTGGGTGGCCCTACACAGCATGGCTCATAGTTTCACTGAGTTAGACAAGGCTGTGGTCCATGTGATCAGATAGGTTAGTTTTCTGTGATTGTGATTTTCAGTCTGTCTGGCCTCTGATGGAGAAGGATAAGAGACTTATGGAAGCTTCCTGATGGGAGAGACTGACTGAGGGGGAAACTGGGTCTTATTCTGATGGGCAGGGCCATGCTCAATAAATCTTTAATCCAATTTTTGTTGATGGGTGGGGCTGTGTTCCCTCCATGTTATTTGACCTGGGGCCAAACTATGGTGGAGCTAATGAAGATAATGGCGACCTCCTTCAAAAGGTCCCATGCATGCACTGCTACACTCAGTGTCCCCAACCCTGCAGCAGGCCACACTGATGCATGCCTCTGCCAAAGACTCCTGGACCCTCATGGACAAGTCTGGGTCAGTCTCTTGTGGGGTCACTGCTCCTTTCTCCTGGGTCCTGGTGCATACAAGATTCTGTTTGTGCCCTCCCAGAGTCTGTTTTCCCAGTCCTGTATAAGTTCTGGCAGTTCTTTGGTAGGGCTAATGACAATCTCCTCCAAGAGTATTTATGCCATACCCAGGTCTACTGCATCCAGAGCCCCTGCCCCTGCAGCAGTCCACTGTTGACCTGTACCTCCTCAGGAGGTACTGAAACACAGTTCTGTCTCAGTCTCTGTAGGGTCTCTGGGCCCTTGAGCCCTCTGAGCATCTCTGGTGGGTATGGGGTTTGATTCTAAATGTGATTTCACCCTTCCTACCATCTTGCTGGGGCTTCACCTTTGCCTTGGGTGTGGAGTATCTCCTCATTATTTTACAGATGAGGAAACTGAGGATCAAAGTGGTTAAAACCATATCTAAGGATGAATTCGTGCCAAGTCACTTCAGTTGTGTCCTACTCTTTGCGACATTATAGACCAGAGCCTCCCAGGATTCTCTGTCCGAGGGATTCTCCAGGCAATAATGTCAGAGTAGGTTGCCATGTCCTCCTCCAGAGGATCTTCCCAACCCAGTGATCAAACCTGTGTCTTTTGGGTCTCCTCCATTGGCAGGCGGGTTCTTTACCACTAGTGCCACCTGGGAAGCCCACATCTAAGGATGTTAGTCATTCGTTCATGTCCAACTCTTTGCAATCCCATGGGCTGTGGCCCACCAGGCTCCTCTCTCCATGGGATTCTCCAGGCAAGAATACTGGGATGAGTTGCCATTCCCTCCTTCAGGGGATCTTCCCAACCCAGGGACTGAACTCGAGTCTTCTGCATTGCAGGCAGATTCTTTATCGTCTGAGACACCAGGCTAAGGATACACAGCTATTAAGTGGTGGATCTGGGATTCATACCTATAGCAGTCTGGTTCCCAAGTCTGTGTGTATTTTCTGTATAAGCTTTCCTCCCTCTGCTTCTTGAAGCTCCCAGGATACCAGGCCCTTAATTCAAGCTTGAGTTTCCTGTGCAAACTCAACTCAGCTGTAATCTGCCCTGTGTCCATGCTCCTTTATTTCTCTGTCCTCCAAAGCCACATGAGAGGATAAATCAGTGTTGAGTTCACAGTGATCCTGAAAGCTGGCAGTGCCAGGGGCCCTGAGAAGCCTGCATGGATGAATGCAACATCTGCAATGTGGAATCAGCCACACAGTTCTTCTCCACATTGGTCGCCAAGGGCACTTTGTCTGTGAAAACAGACTTGTGGCTAAAATATGTCACAAGTGGAAAGGCCAGGGATGGACAGAGTTTTACTGGATTCCATTAGCACTCATAACAAGCTCAGAGAATAGGCATTGTAGGGACTTGTTGGAACTGTTCTTTCAAGCACCCCACACTGCCCCACTGGAAATACTGTATTTAATGTCAACTTAGTTTGACCTTTAGTTTTGGTGGCATTTACTAATTCTATGAAAACCACCATTTCTCACTTCCCCTGAAGCTTAATAGAAAATCAATTGAACTATTAGTTAGACATAGACCAGTTTATGCAAAGGGGACAATCTCTCTCAAATGTTTCCCCCACAATCTGAAAAAAGATATAGAACAACCTCTATTATTTTGGTTAATTTAAATTTCTAACACCAGGGGAATTGAAAATGGTATTCTAACCATAGTTGAAAGCATCAGTTTGTTGTCTTTGGGAAGTCAAGAGAAGCCAGATCTCTCAAAGTGGGCCTGATTCTTGGGTTGGAGAAAAGCATACTTGTTCCAAAGATTTCAGGGCCCCTGATCATTCAGTGATAGATAACTACTGCGTGTATTAGTTTTTCATTGCTGTCATAACAAATTATCACAAACTTAGCAGCTTAAAATAACACCCATTTATTATCTCACAGCTCAAGGAAGCTCAGCTGGGTTCTCTACTCAAGGGCTCACAGTGCCAAAATCAAGGTGGTATTGGCTGGGCTCTTGTGGGACACTCTGAGGGGGAATCTGCTTCCAGGCCTACTCAAATCATTGGCAGAATTTAGTTTCTCAGTGTTCTTCCTGACTCGTAGACGGAAGTTACTCTCACTTCTAGAGACCACCTGTATGCCCTGACTCATGGGTGTCTGTCCCCACATGCTCATCACAGCATCACTCACAGTGGCCAACGTACAGAAAGAGCCTGGGTGTCTGTCAGCAGACAAGTGGATAAACAGGTAGGGGATATATATATACACACACACATATATATACACACACATACACACACACACACACACACATATACACATAGACATACACAATGGAATATTACTCAGCCATGTTAAAAAATCTTGCCATTTGCAACAATATGGATGGATCTAGAGGGTGTTATACTCAGTGAAACAAGTCACACAATAAAGAAATATGGGGTGATCTCATTTACATGTTGTTGTTGTTTAGTTACTAAGTCATGTCCAATTCTTTGCAACCCTTTACCAGGCTCCTCTGTCCATGGGATTTCCCAGGAAAGAATACTGAAGTGGGTTGCCATTCCCTTCTCCAGGGGATCTTCCCCACCCAGGGGTCAAACCCATATCTCCTGCATTACAGGCAGATTCTTTACTGCTGAGCCACCAAGGAAGCCCCACTTACATGCAGCTTTTTAAAAAGTTGAATACATAGTGACAGAGAGTAGAAGAATGGCTACCAGGGCCCAGGGGGAGGATGGGAGAAATGGGGAGGTGTTGGTCAAAGAATACGAACTTCAAGGTATAAGATGAATAAGTTCTGGGCATCTAATGCATAGCATGGTGATTATAGTTAACAGCACTGAATTAAATACTTGAAGTTGTTAAGACAGTATATCTTCAATGTTCCTATCACATAATGCAGTAGTAAGTATATGACATGATGGAGGTGTTAGCTACTGCTAAGGTGGTGATTATTTTCAAGGTATAACAAATCAACATGTTGTGCACCTTAAACTTACACAAATTTTTGTGTCAGTCATATCAGTAAAACTTGGGTGAAAGCCAACAAAGGCAGGTCGAGAGTCTTTCTCACATTTCAAATCTTGTGATCCTTCTGCCAAATCTCTTCTGCTTCTAGCTGGAGGAAGTCCTCTGTTTTTAAGTGCTCCTGTGATTAGATTGGGACTAGTTGAATAATTAGGCTAACCTCCCTTAACTACACCTGCAAAGTCCCTTTTGCCGAACATTGTAACATATTCACAGGTTTTGGGGATTAGGATGTGGACTTCTTCAGTGATACATTTTATTTGTCATACAAGGTATCCCCTTGACTTCTGTGGGACTCAAATACCTGGCTTAGAGGATCCTGGAGGCAACACAGTGAAGGTGCTTTGGGAGCTGACTGTACCATACAGCTTTGAGGCTTGAGGCCTCAGGGGTGCAAATAAACAGATGTGCAACTAAAAATCAAGTTCACCTATTTGTGTGAAAATAGATATTTCCAATTATGATTTGCTGCCCCTTAATTTTATGGTAGCTCCTGTAAGGACATTCATGCATTCATTTTCACAAGTCTTCCTTGAGCACTTACTATGTGTTTGGCTCAATTCCAGGTTTGGAGAATCCAGCTGTACAGACAGATAAAAACCCCTGCACTCAGGAAACCTATGTTCCAGTATTGAAGAGCACAAAATAAACCCAGAAAATAAAGTATATGAGGTACTAGAAGGTAAAAAAATTATAAAGAAAAAGGAAAGTAAGGGAGAGGAATGGGGAGCAGTCTCGTGAGATGAGGGTAGGTTCCAGATTTAAATAAAGGTGGTTGGGTGAGGCCTCACTGCAGGAGCATGTAGAAGAAGTGCAGAAGAAAACGCCAAGGGGGTTTAGAAATGTGGGAATTGTGTGTGTGTTCTTACACAGCTTGTGGATTTTTTTTTTTTTTTTTGAGTCATGAAGCTAAATGAGTTCTCTGTAGGAGTAAATGTAGACAGAGGACAGAAGAGAGCTGAGGAATGCATCCTGAAGCACTCCACTGTTAGAGGTCAAGAAGATGAGGAGGAACAAGCAATGGATGTGAGAGTGAGCAGCTGGTGAGGCACAGAGGTGATCAGATGAGGATAATGTTCTAAGAAAGAGTTTTGAGGTGAAGGGCTTGTTTATCTCTGTCAAATTTATGGATGGGTCATGTAAGATGAGAATGAACAATTGACAGAGTTAACAATTTGGAGGTCCCTGGTTTCTGTGTCTTGGGAACAACATCCTGATTGAAGAATCTCAGTAGAAAATGAGAGGAGAGGACTCAGAGAAAGCAATAAGTAGCGCAGACCACTTGGGAGTTCTGAAGAGGGGCAAGAAAGTGGGCAAATATCAGGCAGGGCATATGGGATCAAGAGATTAAAAAACAAAACAGATTGCATGTTTGTATGCTGGTGAGGATGAGGAAGTAGAGAGGGAAAAAACTGATGACATAGGAGAGAGAAGGGTCATTTCCTTGAGTGTGAGGGTGTAGAGTCTTGAGAAGGGTTTGGCCTTGAATACAGGAAAGACAACATGTTCTTGGTAACAGAAGGCAAGGCAGAACATACTGGCAAAGATACAGGTAGGTGGAAGGTATAGATGTGTTCTTCTGGTGGCTTCTGTTTTCTCTAGGAAATAGGAAGATCAGTGGGGTGGGTGAGGGAAGGGAAAGAGATGAAAGGAATGACCCTCTCTTGGTGTAGCCATTGGTGAATAGGAGGGATTGGCCTTGAATATAGGACAGACTCACTTCTCTGATAAATCTAAGGACTTCCAGGTTCTGCTCCTGTTTCTGGTCAGCAAATATATGTTAAAATATATACATATATATTTACATATATATATATATATATATATAATATATATATATATATTTGCATGCTAGACCAGAAAATATCTATCTATCTATCTATCTATCTATAGATAGATATAGATATATCTTTGGGGCTTCCCTCGTGGCTCAGCTGGTAAAGAATCCACTTGCAATGTGGGAGACCTGGGTTCGATCCCTGGGTTGGGAAGATCCCCTAGATAAGGGCATGGCAATCCACTGCAGTATTCTTGCCTGGAGGATCCCCATGGACAGAGGAGGTCCATGGGGTCGCAAAGAGTTGGACATGACTGAGCAACTCAGCACAGCATATAGCATGTGTGTATATATATATATATATATATATATATATATATTCATTGCAGTCCCTATATATATATACAGGTTGTTCAGCATTTGTTTGTTGTTAGGAAACTTCTTAAGTGACAACTTCCAAGCTCTTTACTTGCTGCACCAGAAACTGGATGTCCCTATGACTTTTTCATATAATCCTCACCACAATGCTACAATATAGACATGACTAACTCAGTTTCAAAGATAAAGGAAAACATGAGAAAAGTTAAGGGACCTGTGTAAGCCACACCGCTTGAAGTGGCAGAACCGGAATCAAACTCAGATCTCCCTGCTCTAGGGTGACCATTATCCTTCCACAGTGCCTATTGTCTCTGCTCATACAAAGCATCACAGGTTTATACTTCATTTGGCCAGATTTGTTCTGGTGCTTACCTTGAAGCTCTTTAAATTAGAACTTGAGTATTTTGACCTGGTTTTGCAAATGTGTGGGTCTTCTAGGGAAATCCAGCTTTTCATCATACAGTGGTTTATTACCTAATTCCTTTTTAACCTATGATTTTGCTTCTACTTGGGGAGAGAAAAAGAGTGAAAAGTGAAATATGCTCATTTTATAACTTGATATTAGCTCAAGTAAAATGATTTAGGATGGCATAATTTGAAAGGAAGAGCCAAAATGTAGCTGTAGGAATACATGTGATCACTGTTAATTTGTGCAGAAATGAAAAATGGACTTATAATCATCAGGCCAGAGTTTCAGTTGAGTCCTGGCTCTGCCCTCAATCTGCAAAGGAATCTGAGTCTCAGTTTCCTCATCTATAAATAACTACTTTCTTATATTTGCATCATGATTGATTTAAAAAATACCTATCAACATTTATGGACTATCTCTGTGCCAAGCAGTATGCAAATAGACAGGAGTAATATAAAAAATATATAATGATGCTTGTCTTGATGGGGGTGTTTGTGGAGAGTGGAGAGCTGTGTGCTTCAGGAGACAGGTTGCAAACTATCAGACCTTGTACTGGAATCATTTCTGTCCTGCAAAATCAGTTGAGACATCTCATACCTTCTGCTTTGGCTCCTAAATTCCGAGTTTTTTGTTTAATTTCCTCATGTCCTTGCCTACTGCTCAGCTGACTGCATCTTTCTGTTGGTCCAGTAGTCTATCTAATCTATTTAGTTACAAAACAACTCTAGTTTCATTTAGTACAGCATCCTTCAGCAGACTTTGCCACTTTCCACCTATAGACCAGTTCTGACTCAAATGCTCAGGGATCCTTTTCCCCATTAATTCCGTGATTCACCTCATTTGTACTTCCTTTACCTTTAAAGAAAGCCAACACCAAAAGAGTGTCTTCCCAACATCTCAGTGGTAACCAGTATAAAATAAGTAATGCTTATAATTGAAGTAAAAGGCAAAGGAGAAAAGGAAAGATATACCCATCTGAATCCAGAGTTCCAAAGAATAGCAAGGAGTGATAAGAAAGCCTTCCTAAATGAATAATGCAAAAAAAATAGAAGAAAACAATAGAATGGGGAAGATTAGAGACCTCTTCAAGAAAATTAGAGATACCAAGGGAAAATTTCATGCACAGATGAGCACAAAAAAGGACAGAAATGGTATGGACCTAACAGAAGCAGAAGATATTTAGAAGAGGTGGCAAGAATACACAGAAGAGTTATGCAGAAAATACCTCAATGACCCAGATAACCATGATGGTGTGATCACTCACCTAGAGCCAGATATCTTGGAGTGTGAAGTCAAGTGGGCCTTAGGAAGCATCACTATGAACAAAGTAGTGGAGGTGAAGGAATTCCAGCTGAGCTATTTAAAATCTTCAAAGATGATGCTGTGAAAGTGCTACATTTAATATGCCAGCAAATCTGGAAAACTCAGCAGTGGCCACAGGACTGGAAAAGGTCAGTTTTCATTGCAGTCCCAAAGAAGGGCCATGCCAAAGAATTTTCAAACTACCACACAACTGCACTCATTTCACAAGCTAACAAAGTAATGGTCAAAATTCTCCAAGCCAGGCTTCAACAGTATGTGAACCAAAAACTTCCAGATGTTCAAGCTGGATTTAGAAAAGGTAGAGGAACCAGAGATCAAATTGCCAACTTCTACTGGATCATAGAAAAAGCAAGAGAATCCCAGAAAAGCATCTGCTTCTCCTTCATTGACTACACTAAAGACTTTGACTGTGTGGGTCACAACAAACTGTGCAAAATTCTTAAAGAGATGGGAATATCAGACCACCTTACCTACCTCCTGAGAAACCTCCATGTATGTCAAGAAGCAACAGTTAGAACCAGACATGAAACAATGGATTGGTCCAAAATTGGGAAAGGAGTATGTCAAAGCTGTATATTGTCACCCTGCTGTTTAACTTATATGCAGAATACATCATGTGAAATGCCAGACTGAATGAAGCACAAGCTAGAATCAAGATTGCCAGGAGAAATATCAATAACTTCAGATATCAGATGACACCACCCTTAAGCAAGACAGCAAAGAGGAACTAAAGAGCCTCTTGATGAAAGTGAAAGAGGAGAGTGAAAAAGTTCTCTTAAAACTCAACACTCAAAAAACTAAGATCATGGTATACAATCCCATCACTTCATGGCAAATAGATGGGGAAACCATGGACACAGTGACAGACTATTTTCTTGGGCTCCAAAATCACTGTAGCCATGAAGTTAGAAGACACTTGCTTCTTGGAAGAAAAGCTATGACAAACCTAGACAGCATATTAAAAAGCAGAGACATTACTTTGACAGCAAATGTCCACCTAGTCAAATCTATGGTTTTTCCAATAGTCAGGTATGGATGTGACAGTTGGACCATAAAGGAGGCTGAATGCTGAAGATTGATGCTTTTGAGCTGTGGTGTTGGAAAAGCATCTTGGGAGTCTCTTGGCCTGCAAGATCAAACCAGTCAATGCTAAAGGAAATCAATCCTGAATATTCATTGGAAGAACTGATGCTGCAGTTGAATCTCTAATACTTTGGCCACCTGATGTGAAGAGCTGAGTCATTAGAAAAGACCCTGATGCTGGGAAAGATTGAGGACAGCAGAAGAAGGGAATGACAGAGGACAAGATGGTTGTATGGCATCACTGACTCAATGGACAACAGTTTGAGTAAGCTCCAGGGGTTGGTGAAGGACAGGGAAGCTTGGCATGCTTCAGTCCATGAGGTTGCAAAGAGCTGGACATGACTGAGTGACTGAATGACAACAACAATAATTGAGCACATTTAATGTAAGACCTCCCACCCCCACATCCAAAAGTGGACACAAGACAGTCTGCATAAATTGTGCCTGGCAGAGTTGAGTGCATTTGTCATTCTGAATCCTGCTCTGTTCAGGTTCAGCTCAGGAATAGAAAGTTGGAGTATGCAATGAGTTGCTTCAAGAATGTGGCAGATGAGGTCATCATCCAAGAGACAAACCAGGAAGACTCAGCAAACAGTGGATACACTTGGCCATGTCAGGCGGAGTCTACCCTGAGAAGAGCTTTGTAAACATGCTGCTGATGGAAACTTAGGAAATATTCAAGTGCAGCTGAGGATATGACCTCAGGCTTGGATTTCACTGCAGGAAATATTTGTTGAATAATCCTTTGGAACAGTGGTTTGGCAAAATGACCAGGCTGCATTGGATCTGGGAAGAAGGAATTGGGCTGTGCAATCTCACCAAAACCAACCTTATAGCCATGAGAATGTGGGTCCTCAGAAAGGTTTTACTTTGATACAGATTCCTCATAGTGCAACAAGAGCATTCCCTCACTTGAGAATCTTGAATGGTTCTCATGTGGGGGTGATTTTTCCCCAGGAAATACTTTTCAATCTTCTCTAGTATCCAGTCAGTGGATACTATCCAGTATAGTGATAGCAGCAAAATTGGGGGATCTAGGAGGCTTTCATAATAGTCCAAGTGAGAGATGGCAGGGCTAAACCAGAACATAGTACTGGGGACAGAAGTTAAGGACTTCAAACTCCTTTCCACTCTTCTCAAACACTTTGCTTGGTCACTGTTCCAAAGTAAATCCCAGTGCAGCCTCAGCTAATTACTGGGCCAAAAACAGCTCTCCCAGGAGCCTTTAAACCTTCATGTCACCGTTCCCAACCTCTTCTTCTTGTGGGAGTGCTTTTGAGTCCCTAGGCATCCTTGCTTGTCAGTTTGACCTTGATCAGAATCACTATACAGTATCCAGTTCAGTGTTCTGGAAGAGTGCATTTTGACCTGAGAAAGAGTAGAACATATTCTTGGCACATTTCCTCTTCAACTTCCTAAGTTCCTGACCCCTCCATTTGTGTTGTTGGAGTGCCATGGTCAGAAAGAAACAACAAAACCTTTAGCAAGGAATGAATAAAGGGTGATGGGGGTGGGTACAAAAGTGATACAAAGAATGCAGCCAAAGATAAATAAATCTTTAAAAAAAATGGTACACATTTCCCTGCTCTAGTTTTGGAGACAAGAAGTCTGAAATCAGTTTCACTGGGTCAACATCAAGGTGCCAAGAGGGTGGTTTATTCTGGAGACTCTAGAATAGGATCCATTTCTTTGCCTTTCCTAGCCTCTGGAGGCCACTTGCACTTCTTGATTCATGACCTCTTCCTTGCATCACTCTTACCTCTGGCTTTTGTTGCACATCTCCTCATTCTTCTTTTGTAGTCAAATTGCCTCTGCCTTTCTTTTATAAGAAGTCTTGTGATGACATTTAAGGTTCACCTCATCTAGAATAGTCTCCCCATTTCAAGATCCTTAACTCAGTCATATCTACAAAGTCCTCTTTTTCGCCATATAAAGTGAAAGTGAAGTGAAGTCGCTCAGTTGTGTTCAGCTCTTTGCAATCCCATGGACTGTAGCCTACCAGGCTCCTCGATCTATGGGATTCTCCAGGCAAGAATACTGGAGTGGGTTGCCATTTCCTTCTCCAGGGGATCTTCCTGAACCAGGGATAGAACCCGAGTCTCCTGCATTGCAGGCAGATCCTTTACCCTCTGAGCCACCAGGGAAGCCAGAGGTTTTTAAGGTAACATGGTAAAAGATTCCAGGAATTATAACTTGGATATCATTGGGAGTCATTATAAAGTCTACTACAATTATAGAATGGAGAAAAGGGTATTGGGACTGGACCTTGAGGAATGAATGAGTTCTGGCATTATTCTAGCTGAAGGGATATAATATGGAAAGCCTCACCTGCTTAGGAAATACGAAAATCTTTCAAGTAACCAGAATATAAGCTGTATGATGAAGGAAGACAGAAGTTGAAGATGGTGAGGAGAACAAGGCCAACTCACAAGAGCCTTGAATACTAAACCAAGAAGTTTGGATCTGGCCTTCCTAAAAACAGAGCTGTTAAACAACAGATGGAATGGGCTGTTGACACAATCAAGTGCAAAGATGATGAGTTCTGAATGAAGGCAGACACTGCGTTCATCAACTACTAAATAACAAAGCTGTTCCTGCTGGAGGTGGGTAGGAATGCTGAATATTCTTAACTTCTGTCCCCAGTACTATGTTCTGGTTTAGCCCTGCCATCTCTCACTTGGACTATTACGAAAGCCTCCTAGATCCCCCAATTTTGCTGCTATCACTATCTAATCAATTTCTTAGTCTGTAGTCAGAGTGAGGAGAAGGCAATGGTACCCCACTCCAGTACTCTTGCCTGGAAAATCCCATGGACGGAGGAGCCTGGTAGGCTGCAGTCCATGGGGTCGCTAAGAGTCGGACACGACTGAGCGAGTTCACTTTCACTTTTTACTTTCATGCATTGGAGAAGGAAATGGCAACCCACTCCAGTGTTCTTGCCTGAAGAATCCCAAGGATGGGGTAGCCTGGTGGGCTGCCATCTACGGGATCGCACAGAGTCGGACACGACTGAAGCAACTTAGCAGCAGCAGCAACAGTCAGAGACCTTCTAGAACATAAGGCTGACCACACCACTGTTCACCTAGTTAAAATGGCATCCAGTTGCCTTTAGGGCACACAGTCCTTCAGCATCTGGGTTCTTCTCGCCTTTCCACTCTTATACAGTTTGCTTGGTCACTGTTCCCAAGTAAATCCCAGTGCAGCCTCAGCTAATTACTGGGCCCAAAACAGCTCTCCCAGGAGCCTTTAAACCTTCATGTCACCATTCCCAACCTCTTCTTCTTGTGGGAGTGCTTTTGAGTCCCTAGGCATCCTTGCTTGTCAGTTTGACCTTGATCAGAATCACTTGAATCCTCTTCAATATGATTTAATAAATTTGAATCTCAGGGTGGAGATTCTAGGAAGGATGGAGTTCTAGGAAGAATCCCAAGGTGTCTCTCAAGCTTCACCTTTCTGAGTCTCACCCACCTCATGCCCAACCCTGGGTAGATGCCTTGAATAATCCTCTCTCCTTTGTGGGGGGGAGGGGAATCTGTGGATGTGATAGGGTATCACTTTCATGACTAGTGATTGAAAGTTCAACAAAAGACAGATTTCCCTGAGTGGGTCTGACCTCATCAGAAGAGCCTTTAAAAGAAGTTAGAAACCTGTGGTCCTGCTGACCTTAGGGAAGAGGAAGATATACTAAATGTGAGAGGGTCAGTGGAGCTGAGTGCAGGTGGGGGGTGCTATGGCAAGGACTGCAGTAAAATTCTGGAAGCTGAGAGCAGCCCAAGTCACCAACCAGCAAGAGGATAGGGGCCTCAGTCCTAGAATCTCAACAAATTGAATTCTTCCTACAACTGCCTGTGTTTGGAAGAGGACTCGGAGCTCTAAGAAGGAACACAGCCTGGTGAACTCCTTGACTTCAGCCCCTCAGGCAGAAAATCTTGCTCAGCAGAGCGCAGATTTCTCTGCAGAAACCAGATAATCAGTGGATGTTGTTTGTCACTAAATTTGAGTCCCTTCCCACCCAGCAGACCCCCCGGACTCCTTACACAAAAGCATTCATTCCCTTCCCAGGGCTCTGCACAGCAAGAGGACCCAGGAAGACATCAGGCCACAAAGTCCTTTTCCATCTTTCTCTCCTGGATGCCTTCTGGTTTTAGAGTTACATAGCCGAGAGTGTTATCACAAAGACTCTTCTCTAATAAAGTTCTGTGTTCAAAGGACTTGCTGGCTCTACCTACACAGAGAAGCAATGCTGAGCTGTCCGCTTGGGACTGTATCATGCATGGCTAAGAGTGAGGAAAGGAGTAGAAGGAGGTGTTCTAAGGAGATGGTGTAAGTGGTTTGCCCAGCGTGGCCCTTAAAGCAGCACCAGAAGCAGCGTCTGGGAACTTGCTAGAAATGTGAATTCTCAGGCCTCATCTGGATCTTCTGAATCAGAAACTATTTTATCAAGCCCTCCAGGTGATTCTGACGCACAGTAAACTGAATCACTGGCTTAGATAAGTCATTCTTGATTGCATTAATGACATATAGCAGCATTTCTTTTTTTTTAAGTCAATTTTTATCAGAGTACAGTTGATTTACAATGTTGTATTAGTTTCTGTTGTACAACAAAATGATTCAGTCATGTATATAAATATATTCACTCCTTTTCTTAGATTCTTTTCCTATATAGGCCATTCAGAGTACTGAGTAGAGTTCCCTGTGCTGTATAGTAGGTTATCAGCTATTTATTTTATACGTTAGTAATGTGTGTATGTCATTTCAATTTCCCATGATATCCCTCCCCATCTTTATCCTCTGGTGACCATAAGTTTGCCTTCTACATCTGTGCCTCTATTTCTGTTTTGTAAGTAGGTTTATTTGTAGCATTTTTTAAGATTCCACATGTAAGCGATATCATACGATATTTGTCTATAGCAGCATTTTTTAAGAAACCCCCTCTAAAGACTACCAGAGTAACAAAAGATGTAGAGGGTGGCCAAGGCTCAAACATGCCCACACTGGCCACAAAGTGACCAGCCAGTCTCAGTTTCTCATAGACTCTGATAACAGGACAGAGAGAGAATCTGTGATGTTAGGTGTCAGGGTCAGCTTAGGATTTAACCCCTGTCTGCAATTTAATCTTTGTCCTCATGAAGCCTGCCACATAGTTGATGTTCAATAAGCAGATGTAAGATGCATAAATAAAACAATCCTTTCTGGTGGGAACAGAGAGACCAAATCCCTTACTCAGGCCCTGGGGTTGGAGTCCTCCTCCCAGTTAACTCAGGGATAAATTCACCCTCATTAAGAGAGAAGACAGTCCCCTAACCTGGCCTCCTTTTAGAATCTTTCTGGAAAACCAGGAGTGTGGTACATGGTGAATAGTGCCTTGGCATTCAGAAAGAAGCCAAAGAGCAGAAGGAAGTACCATTCAAGAGCCTGCAGAGCCCACCTCTGCCCCGTTTGACCTCCAGTTCAGGTTATTGGAGTGGGTCCAACACCTGTGTTCACAGTCAGAGCCCTTGACTGCTGTTCCTTCACAGGGTGCCTCAGACAGAAAATCCTGCACCTCTTCTTGTCATATTGAAATGAAGAAGAAACCAATTTGCATTAATGTACACAACTAATAGATGGGAAATTGAATGACTCTCTCTGGGTAGCAAAGGTGTTCCCAGGACATTCAAGAGCAGAAGGTATTTTTTTAGTTTGGTCAGTTCAGTTCAGTCACTCAGTTGTGTCTGACTCTTTGTGACCCCATGGACCACAGCACGCCAGGCCTCCCTGTCCATCACCAACTCCCAGAGTTTACCCAAGCTCATGTCCATTGAGTTTGTGATGCCATCTAACCATCTCACCCTCTGTCGTCCCCTTCTCCTCCTGCCCTCAATCTTTCCCAGCATCAGGGTCTTGTCAAATGAGTCAGCTCTTTGCATTAGGTGGCCAAAGTATTGGAGTTTCAATTTCAACATCAATGAACACTCGGGACTGATCTGTTTTAGGATGGACTGGTTGGATCTCCTTGCAGTCAATTCTTTGGCACTCAGTTTTCTTTATAGTCCAACTCTCACATCCATACATGACCACTGGAAAAACCATAGCCTTGACTAGATGGACCTCTGTTGGCAAAGTAATGTCTCTGCTTTTTAATATCTATCTAGGTTGCTCATAACTTTCCTTCCAAGGAGTGAGTGTCTTTTAATTTCATGGCTCCAATCACCATCTGCAGTGATTTTGGAGCCCCCAAAAATAATAAAGTCTGACACTGTTTCCACTGTTTCCTCATCTCCTTGCCATGAAGTGATGGAACCAGATGCCATGATCTTAGTTTTCTGAATGTTGAGCTTTAAGCCAACTTTTTCACTCTCCTCTTTTACTTTCATCAAGAGGCTCTTTAGTTCTTCACTTTCTGCCATAAGGTTGGTGTCATCTGCATGTCTGAGGTTATTGATATTTCTCCCGGCAATCTTGATCCCAGCTTGTGCTTCATCCAGCCCATCATTTCTCATGATGTACTCTGCATACAAGTTAAATAAGCAGGGTGACAATATACAGCCTTGACATACTCCTTACCAGACTTTAATTCCTTCTGGACCATGTATTATTATGTGATTCCTGTTGCCTTGGAAAGCTCAGATGATTAAAAGAGTTTATATTTGCCACTTCCAAGAACTCCTCTTGCAATTTAAATGATTCATGCATCTAAGTTTTACAAAGAGGAAAACAATCTCCTTGTTATTTGCTCTATTAAAGCCCTCAAGGGTTCATCTTATTATTTTGTTATCTGGTAAAAAGGGGGAGTTTAATTCTCTAATCTTTTCCATGGGAAATTCTTAACAGCATAATAAAAATCCCTTATTTAACTAGCAGAGAAATAGCTACTGCTGTCATCTTTTCTCCTTTTTGGGGAGGGTGGAAGAGAGATACTGTTGGTTACATGCTAATACTCTCATGCCATGTGGCAAATTTCAGAAGAAGAAATGGGCAGAAGCCAGGGCAGAGTGATAGGAGTATCCCTCTGTCCCTGGTCTTTGCACCAGAACACTAACTGTTATGGAGACTGCTTACCGTCCCCTGGCAATCGTCTCCTTCTTCCTTTTCACAGATGGAGTTTCACTTGTCCTCGCTGGTGGGCTTGTTATTTTATCACCCGTGTAGGTCTTTGTGGCCATCCTCACAGTCAAGGTGGAGAGTGATTCTGTCATCACAGTGGTCCCTAGTGTTGCCTTTTTATAAACACATCTATCTTCCTTCTGTTTCTCCCCTCCTCGCCTAACCAACCCCTGGCCCTCCACTTGTGTCTTTATCCCTGGAAACCATGATCTATTCCATTTCTATAATTTTGGCACTTCGAAGATGTGTAATGGAATCCTACAGTATACACCATGTTGGGATTGACTTTTTTTTCCCAGCATAATTCCCTTGAGATTCATACAAGTTGTTTCATATTATCAGTAATTGGTTTTTAAAAGACATAGAGACACAGATGTAGAGAATAAATGTATGAACACCAAGGGGAAAAGGAGAAAGTGGGATAAATTGGGCAAGCCACCTGATGCAAAGAGCTGACTCATTTGAAAAAGACCCTGATGCTGGGAAAGATTGAAGGCAGGAGGAGAAGGGGACGACAGAGGATGAGATGGTTGGATGGCATCACCGACTCGATGGACATGGGTTTGGGTAAACTCCGGGAGTTGGTGATGGACAGGGAGGCCTGGCATGCTGCAGTCCATGGGGTCACAAAGAGTCAGACACAACTGAGCGACTGAACTGAATTGAACTGGACCTGAGCTATACAGTAGGCTCTCATTATTATCTATTTTTTACATAATATCAACAATGATACATACACAGGGAACTCTCCTCAGTGCTCTGTAGTGACCTAAATGGGACAGGGAAGCCTGGAGTGCTGCAGTCCGTGGAGTCGCAAAGAGCTGGACACGACTGAGTGACTGAACAAGAAATGGGAAGGGAATGCAAAAAAGAAAGGGGAGCTGATTCACTTTGCTATACAGTAGAGACTAACACAACATCGTAAAACAACTATACATAAATGAAAATTAGTTAAAAATTATTTTTCTATTGTCGAGTAATATTCAAGGTGTGGGTGCATCAGTTTTCTAACCATTCAGCCATTTAGGAATATGTAATTGTTTTCACTTTTTGGCTATGAGCATCTGATAACAGTTTTTTAATCAACAGTGTCACTCCTCTGGGATAAATGTCCAAGAGTGCAATTGTTAGGATGTATGGTAGTGGCATGTTTAGTTTTATAAGAAACTCCCAAGTGCCTTGTACCATTTTTACATTCCTACCAACTGTGTATGAATGATCCAATTTCTCCACATCCTCACCAGCATTTGCTGTCACTATTTTTGTTTTAGTCATTTTGATAGATATGTAGTATCTCCTTGAGGTTTTAATTTGCATTTTTCTAACGGTTAATGATGTGGAATATTTTTGTGGGCTTGTTTGCCATCTGTATATCTTCTTCACTGAAATGTCTGTTCATATCTTTTGCTCATTTTCTAATTAGATTGCTCATTTGAGAATAATTAAACATTATTTAAGTTTTGAGAGTCCTTTGTATGTTCCAGATACTGATCCTCTATTAGATATGTGGTTTGCAGTCTTTTCTCTTAGTACTAAACTTCTGGGGTTTAAGCTGGGCATCTGGCTACTTTTCCCAACCTCTCTTGCAGCTAGGTGTGGCCATCTGGCAAAGTTCAGAGCAATGAGATAAAAGCAGAAATCCTACATGCTATGCCTGAATCATCTCCAAGGAAAACAAAAACTGTGTGTTCTGAATTTCCATCTTCTCCCTCTTCACGCAACACGCTGTTGCAACTACCCAGCTTCAGCCATGTATATGAAAACTGTGCCTTAGGGCAAGATGGGCAGACTTTTTGTTGAGGGACAGACAGTTTGGGCTTGTGGGCCTTACGGTCTCCACACATGCTCTTCATCTCTGCTGTTGATAGAAAAGCAGCTGTTGTCACGGAAGCAGCTGTGACAGTGTGCAGTCAAGTAGGCATGGCTGTGTTTACATAAAATTCATTTTGAAAAACAGGTGGTCTGCTCACGAACTTCAGTTTGCTGACTCTCCTTTAGGAGTCTATATTAACACAAAACCACACACAGCAGGAATGGGATCTCTGAAGTCACATGGAACCATTCCATCATCCTGGATTGCTACCCTCTAGATTAATTCCTGACAAAGAGATAAACTTGTCTTATTCAAGTCACTTTCTTTTACAGGCTCTTTGGTAGCATCTCAGCCTATGCCTATCTAAGAGCAATAAACTTGGCTTTCACAAGGCACTTGTTCTGCTTGATGTACAAAGATGATTCAAAGGTGTATACCTATATTCATTGCCTAGAGAGAGTTTGCAGTGTGGTGTGAGAGAGTATCCCAGTACTGTAGATTGAGCTATAACCTAATTATAAAAAAAAAAAAATGTGCTCTGTAAACAGCATGGGGATGACTGGGGAGAAGGAAAGAAACACCGAGTGCCTAACATATGGCAGGCATTTTAGTGTTATTATGTGGCTGAAGTTTCAGAGACATCTATGAAATATGTTGCATTTCCATTTTAGGGAGAAAAAAATGAGTCTCCAAAAAATTATTGAACTTTCCCTGTAGCAGAGATGAACCTTTGAAAAGTGTCCACTTCCATCATGGATTTACTCCTTGCTGACATTCACAGACTGACCTGAGTCCCCTCCTTGGGCAGCACAGCACCTTTCTCTCCAAGTCCCCTCTGGCAGGCAGAGCCCTCATCATCATATTCTGTTAAAGTTAGCTCAGCAAGCATTTACTATGCACCTTCTATCTGCCTGCAACCAAAACCAGGAAATATAAAGGAATGTAGTAAAAGGCCTGAAAACTGTTTCATTTTTTTTTTTTTTTCTTCACTTTTTGGCTATGGGGTCTTTGTTGCTACTCACGGGCTTTCTCTAGCTGTAGCGAGTTGGGGCTACCCTCTGGTTGTGGCAAGAGTGTTTCTCACTGCAGTGGCTTCTCTAGCCGTCAAGCACAGGCTCTGCAGCAGTTGTGACTTGCGGGCTCTAGAATGTGGGTTGAGTAGTTGTGGTGCAGGGGCTTTGTTGCCCCGCAGCATGTGGAAACTTCTCTGACCAGGAATGGCATCTGTGTCCCCTGCATTGACAGGTGGATTCTCAACCACTGGACCACCAGGGAAGTCCAGGAGTTCATCTTTGAAAGAACAAATCTTTGGACAGTGTTGCATTTTATATGAGCCCTGCACTCCTGGAAGCTTTTGTGTTCCTGGACTTGCTAACAACAAAGGAGGTCCTTGTATATTCTGAGATAAGATCTGTCTCCATCCTTATCCAGGACTCCCATGAGACTCCTAATAAGTTGTTTGCTTACCTGCCTCTATAAATCCCAGGTCCCCTTATTTTTCTGTGAGACATTCCTCATTAATTACCATTTTCCTTATTGCAATAGTATAAGTAAAATCATATCCTTAATTGTCCAATGCATTTTGTCTTTCACAGTTTCGGTGCTGTGACTTAAACAAGATTGGACCTCATCTTTGAATTCACATTTACTCTATCTACATACTGAAGCTTCTCAGAGTCAGCTGTGCTCCCTCCTTGACTTCTAACTTGGGACCCCCATGGTGCCCCTGACTCCTGGCTGGTATTCTGGGCTCTTGCCTGTTAATAGCTGAGTAAGGATTTGGTGCTGATTCTGCGTACTCACTCGACTTCCAGTCCTGGCTTTTCTTGGTTTTATTGTCTGACAAATTGGTGTTCTCTGTAAATAGACTAATGTAAATGTAACAGATGTAACATCATGAAAAAGTTCTTTTCTCTATTGGATGGAAGATAGCACAGAATCAGAATTGTTAGTCTTTCCTGTTTGTCTTTTGTTTGTTTTGAATTTGAATTAACTAAGAATTTGTATGGGAAAAATTCCTTGATACAGACCAGCGAGTCTTGTATTTCTGTTTTTATGCTTGATCCATAGCTGACATTTTAAACTTGAAGCTATTTCTCTCTGTATGTGTTTGTGTGTTTATATATATATGATTCAGAAAGACCTTCACCTTTCCTTTGTGTGACTGTGTAATGTTTTCCTGTTTCTGAATTGTATTACTAAATTAGATTATAAATCTCTTTATAGGAGCTCTATTCTGATTACCTTAGAGGTAAATAAGTGCTTATGTAAATGGAATATTCCTAAAATTCCAAGAAATTAAGGAAATTAAGCCCCAAATATTTTCAATGTGAAAAAGAGATATTCCTATGTAAATGAACTCAGAAATGATTTAAGAATTCAAGTTAACATAATTTAGGTAAATCTTTCACAAAGAAGACTTGTATAATTTTGGTTTAATAAAAACAGCTGTTTTTCTGAGTTATTGACAGTAAGTATAAAAATAGCATATATTTTGTTGTACTTTATGGGTTTTCTAAACATACACATGTTCACTTATTAGATAATTAACATTACTTTTACTTAATGCTTAAGGTTATGAAAGACATACATTTATATTTTCCCAAATTGAATCACTATTCTGAAAACTTTATTTCAACAGTAATTATCTTTTGTAATATGTAAGCTTGAAGGTAATTTCCCAGAATATTAGGTGATTTAAAACTTTAGACTTCTACTAAATTGAGTTTACATACATCACCTCCAAGTAAGATAGAGTACTAAAACATTAATTACTAATCATAATTTAAAGTTTGAATACACTTGCCTCTTATTTTTATACACTGCAGAGAGGTTTTCTACTTTGGGTTGTTAATGAGCATGTTTAATTTTTGCCACTTTGAGACACTGTATTGTAAGGGACATGTATGGTTACAGGAAGTTGTGAGCTCTGCTAATGTGCTGCAAAATGCTGGTGTGTGGCAGATTGTTCAGTTATCAGCCTCTTAATTTTCCCTCTGGAATAGAAGTTGCTGTGGTTAAAAGTTATAATCAATATATGTGAAGGAGATGCCAGAGAGGACTAACTCCATATGCAAGGTAGGTAGGATGTGCTTTTGTTAATGAAGCAAGAGAGTGGTTTGGTTCTAAGCTATCACTGGTTGCTGCAGAATGAGAAAGAGAAAAGAGGAAGGCCGAACCTAAATGGATGTAAAACCTAATAGAAAATTTGTGAAAAGGAAATTTTATTTGTTGTGGTCAGTGCTATCTCAACTTTGATAGGTTTCTTATAAGATTTCAAAAAGGGCTTTTAGTGTCAAATATTGGTGGTAGTGGTTTAGTTACTAAGTCATGTTTGACTCTTGCAACCCCAAGGACTGTAAAGTGCCAGGCTCCTCTGTCCCTGGGATTTCCAGAATACTGGAGGCGGTTGCCATTTCCTTCTCCAGGATCAGGAGAAGGGATCCTGATCTTCCTGGATCAGGGATCAAACCTCAGTATCCTGCATTGAAGGCAGATTCTACACCATCCAAGCCACCAGAGAAGCCCGAGTGTCAAATATTATGCTGATGCAAAATTGAGATTGTTTTTATCTCTGTTAAAACGGCAAAATTTTCTGTCCATTTAGCATGAAGTTTTAAAATATTATTCTTTGCCTTCTGCATAATGTTTTAGTTCACAAAGATTTTGTGTCTTAACAGAATAACCCTCTATGGTTTAATGTTGGTTTTAATGTATCTTTGAAGATTTAAGAAAATAAAAGCTTATCACTTAGGAAAAAGCACGTTACCTTCGGTGTTTATTTTTGGATGTTCCATTGTCACTTTGAAACAAGAAGCAAAATGTCTCAGGCACTCATGATGCAATTCTATCTTAGATGTTCAAATTTCCTAACAACTTTTGAGTTTTGTATTTCCAAAATACAGTTATAAATGATATCTTTACACCTAAAACTGCCTTTGAGATTTCCCAGAGGGCCCCTAGAAACTCACAGAGAATTTGTTCTTTCACCTTATCAAAAGAGAGGTGCTAGAAATAATCAAATTTATTTCCTATGTTACTATTGATGAAAAGCAAAGAGTTGTCAAATCAAAAGAGATGCTTAGCCTTCCCTAGGTAAATTTGTATGGGTGATATTATTAATACAAACATTTTAAATTGTATGTCATAGAGGAAGTTCCTAGAGATCTGTCGGTGCCCTTGCTTTCTACAGTATGTTTCTATTTATCAGATTCCTGGTTCTTCATTGCCTTATATTAGATAACATCAGTGTAGTATTAGTCATATTTTCAGTATTTAAAAAAAATTTAACTTTGTTGCAACTTTATTTCTTTACTTTAAATCTGATAACTTCTAGAACTGAAATCTGACTGCCTAGATCCCTATTAGGATACTAGATTGCCTTGTAGCTGGTGCTATTTCCCAAGATCTGAAGAGGCCCTGCAAGCTGAAGCCCAGCAACTTGCCATAAACTTCCAAGGGCTCACCACTGCAGCAGAATTCTCCCTGTACAAGCTGTGTTTGGATCACTAAGTGAGTGCAGTGAAAAGTTCAGGTCATACATGCTCTTTTACAAGATGTAACCAAGACAGTGGACAACATCACCAAGAACAACAACGTCCCAACTGGAGAACTTTAAGAAATCGAGTACTGCCGAACAACCTTCTCCAACCTCTTGGAGTCCATTGGACTAGCTGCCCTTAGAATTCAGCTTCTGGCTCTTTACCTTAATACAACATTCAGTGCTAATATTTACCTTTCTAACTTTAGGTATCCCTCTTTCAAGATGCCTGATCTCCAGAACCCTAAAACGACTGATCTTCGCTACCACTTCTCAACAGATGGTTCACCTGGTCTTACATGAATGGCATTAACAAGAATGCTTGCATTGCAGGAAGAGGGACCCTGAGAGTGGATTCTTGTCTAACACTTGGAAATGAATTGGCACCTCCTTTTGACTTTCCCAAGTTCTTCTATTAATCATTGTTGGTGGCTTGTTAGTTTCATGTTCCTTACCAGGATCACTTGTCATCAAATAACTCACACAAATTGTTACTGTGGTGGCTGGCCAGGATAGGCAGTTTCAGTCAGTGTTTTCTCTAACAACTACCTTCCTGCAACACCTGGGAGACTATTTCTTAGATTCTACCTTGCCCTCTCAAGAGGCTTATAATTACCTCTGAGTTGTTCAGCAATGAATGATGCTTGTCTGGAAAAAAGGGGTTCTGACAATGTTGAATTATTTTCTGAAACTTGTGCTCTCAGAAAGTTGCAACAGTTAAGAAATCCCTACACTACTGTATATAAAATAAACAAGGTCCTACTGTGTAGCATAGGGAACTATATTCAACACCTTGTGATAGCCTATAATGGAAAAGAATTTGAAAAGAAAATTAGTTGTGCATATGTGTGTGTGTGTATAACTTTGCTGTACACCAGAAAATAACACAGCACTGTAAACCAACTATACTTCAAAAAGTAAAGTAAAAATGAATGCCTAAAGTCAAAAATCCAAAACCAACCAACCAAACAAAAAAGAAACCTTCCCCCTAATCCTTCCTTTGTATACTCCAAGATCCATTCCCATCCTTTCTCCTGACTTCCATAAGACTTGTAGATTACTTCCTTATTTATCTGCTCTACAAAACCCAGGTTCTCTTCCTTTTTATGAGATGCTCTTCATTAATGAATGTTGTCCTTGTTGCAATAGCCTGAACAAAATCATATCCTTAATTATCTGATACAGTCTGTCACACTCTCATTTCTACGGTTGAGTTCTCTCAATTTCTTCATTTCTCTGAGCCTCAATTTCCCCATCTATAAAGGACCATTATGTCCACCTCCAAAAGATGTGAAGGTTGAGGCAATACACAAGATAGAACAAGCTAGTCTAATAGCAGGTGGTCAATAAGTAATAGTCCTTCTCCCTAGAGGAAAACAATCTCAATGCAATTGGTAGCCAGAGTGGGAACTGTGGTGACTCAAGATTGAAATAGCAGATGAAACCAAGGAGGGGCTTGGAATGCAGGAACAGAAAAGCCAGACCCTTATTGTCCTTCCCTCCCCCATGTTGTAACTATTAATGGATTTCAGGTCCTCCTGGGCAGTGTAACCTGTCTCCCCTCCTACCCCACAGGGAGAAGGTATTTGCCCTACTCTTCCCCCCACCCACTACATGTGCCTTATCCAATCAGCAAATGACCCGCAAGACCCCTATCCCACTCCTTGTACCCTGGGTATAAAAGTGGACTAAGGACCCCTGTTCAACGTCCCTTCTCTCTTGAGCTGGCCAGCTGTTCTAACAGCGCCTCCCACTCTAATAAACTGTATTTCCCTCTCATTCTGTCTCATGTCTGGAAATTCTTTTCCTACTACTGCCCGGACCACGACCTTTTTGGGGCCTGTATGGGGACTTGGGGTCTCTTCCCCACTGCCTCAATTCTCCTTTCTCAAAGGGACCCTCTGCGAACACACAAGTGCTGTGGAGCAACTGAGGCACTCTGGCCAGGGTTATCCTCTGGTGTGTTCCAAAGGGCCCGCTGCCCGCTGCGCCCCAGTAGCTGCCGCCAGAACGGGTGAGGGTCTTTCCTTTGTCTTCTTTCCAACTGAGGACTAGGCCAACCAATATCGTGTGAGCACAGGTTAGGCACTTAAAAGCCACATGAAGACTCCCGTGTGAGGATAAGGGGCACACGGAACAGATCAGGCCACAAGGGCCTCCGCCCACAGCAAGACAACTTCCATGCACCGTGTCAGGCTCACAGTGGTTAACGCAAAGCAGAGCCCACTGTCCCCTGGTCACCGCCTCCCCAGGAGGCTCGGAAGGCAGATTCCTCAGCCTTCTTCCCTGTCACTCTCCCTTCTTTCCCTTTCAGTCCGGATTCGGTTACAGGAGCCTCGGTGTTGCCTCTGGGCCATGCCAAGAGTGCCCTCCGCGTTTCAGGGAGTCTCCCAGCCGTGCGTCACCCTGTTGCTCCCGGGAAGCTGTCTTTCTCTGCCCGGGTCACACGGTGCCCTAGCTGCACGGCTCTCGGGGGTCGCCTCTCACTGTCGGACACGGCTGTGGGGAAGGGCAGCCATTTTTATGCCGTTAGTGGCACAGAGAGATCCCTGGGACAAAGGGACGCCTTTCTGTCAGCCAGTGACTCTCAGGACCCACGTTCTATGGCAGGTAGGCTAAGAGTGGGTTCTGGGTGTCCTGGGAGCCCTCTCAGACTCACCCCCTGGCTACATTCTCAGAGACGGGAAAATTCTGACCTTGTGAAAGGTCTGGCCTCAATACAAACTGGGGGACGCCCCCAAAATGGCCTCTGAATGGCACACTAGCTCTTGCCAAGAGCAGGGAAACGACCCAGAATCTCCTCACATTCAGTCCTTCATGGCCCTCAGTCGGAATTCGGATTTCAGGACTCATGCCTCACGTGTCTGTCTGTTGCCTCCTTATCTCCCGTCCCCCTCTGACTCTCTCCACCAGATTTCCTAGGCGACCCCTACTCGACCTTTCATATCCGCATGATTTCTAGGAAAGGATTCTGAGGTTCCCTTTGGTCCAAGTCTTTCTCCTATATTCAAAAGCCTGAAGGATTAAAACCTCTCCTAACATTCTAAAGAATGTTCTAACTACACTCATCTCACGGGTGTGGAGGGAACCAAGCTTTCCCCACTCCTGAACATCCTAAAGAATTCCCTTCTAACTACTTCTGTTTCTCAGGGTAGAGAAATACCAAGCTTCCCCCACTCCTGCAAACTCCCTTAACCCTTCAGATTCTTCTGATGTGACGAAGACCTCCCTTCCCACCAGAGATTTTTATCAGCTGATATCGCCTGATATCAGAGTCAGTTTGAGCACTATTTGGTCTATATTTTAGCTATAGAACTATGACTACAGAAAGGAAAGATGACTTTTTGACACAGGATGGCCATGATATTCTTTAGACTCTGGAGAAATCTGGTTAAAATGAAAATTTTTTTTCTTGGAAATTGCAAGACCAATTCTTTTTGCATATGCAATTAAAAAAAAACTAGCTTGTCAAAAGGCCTGCCTAGGGAAAAGCTTGAAGTTAACCCCTTCCATGTCCTTGAAACACACAACCAACTTTGAGACCTCAACCTTGGCCAAATTAGAACTGCAAGCCAAAAAAGAGGGTGGGGGCCGGGGAGGTGGTGTCAAAGTGATATTTTAAAGCTCAAGCAGAAAATTATGAGATCTCGCAGAAAACTGAGATCTCTGTCTGTCTGTCTGGATTTATGCATGTCTCAGTGTGTGTCTTTTGTGTTTTGTTTTTTTGATAATATTGCTGAAGTTGTAAATGAGTTCTAAATTGGCCTAAAGAAAAGTAAGCACTTACAAGTGAGATAATTCTAAATACAAGAGAAATTAACCTAAATGAATTTAAGATTCACATGAACTGGGAAATATTCAGTATTAGATATCTAGTATTAATGTTTGCTTGTTAACCTAATATAGGCATGTCCAAGAGTTATTAACATTAAGCATACTATTTTCACTGTCCCTAGGTTTATTATAAGTTATGTGTTATTATATTGTTATTATCTATTACAAGTTTATCCACAAGGAAAGAACCTCAAGAGAAGAAACTTCCAAAAAATATGTAAATGAGATATGAGCTTTTAGATAAACTCTGTTAAGAATAACCATACTTTAGAAATGTCTGTCTAAAACAGTCTCTCTAGATTTTGGTAACCTGAATTTCTAGGGTTGTGCTAAACTAAGTAACAGAAGTTTATTGAATAGATAGGTCATTTCCAAATAAAATAAGATTCTGAAACATTCATTACTGAATACTAACTTCCTCTTACAGAGAAACTAGAGATTTTGGACTATTAATGAATAATGTTTGATGGCATCCTGAGATGTTCTATAGAATTTTTTTTTTTAGAAATTGTCTATGTTCACCAATCTATAGAATGCTAATATAAAAGTCACTTCTTGGTTGCTTGAGGAAGGTAGGATGTGTGTTTTCAGTAAAGAAGGTATGAGGAATGAAATTACATTTTATAAATGGAAACATGAGTAGGTCTGACTTATAGGTGGCTGTTTCAGGATGGGTGAGGAAAGTAATGGGTACAGATAGTGATAAGAAGATTTTATGGAAAGTGGACCCCAAGGGAAGAGTTTTTTGCATAAATACAAGTTTTCTTGAGATGTTGAACTGCCTTTGATAATAGATTTTAAGTTTCTTTACCTCTGAAGTGATATGTTCTATGTTTACCTTTGAAATCTTCCTTAATACTTTGGTTAAATGAATATATTGTTTTACAGTGATCTATATGATTCTATCTGACTGTTATAAACCCTTTTGATATTTATCGACAAAACTTCTTAAATAACTTAACTTCTAGCTAACTTTGGGATGCTTCAGAGGGCCCCTGAGACATCCCAAGGAGCTATTAAACTACCTGGGTTCATTGGACATGTTAAAGTACATGGGAAGTACTATTGAAGGGGTGACAAATCTTCTCAGGTTATACTGAATGGTTGATGTTATTAATATAGATATCCTAAAGTTATATGGAATTCATATAGATCTGATATACCCTGAGAAAATGTGGTTAACTATAATGCTAGTTAGCATATTGAAGTGTTACATCTCACAGCAATGACCAGGCTATTTTGTCAATTGGAATTTAATCAGATTTTAAACATGCCTTCTATGGTTTCACTCTGATAACTGCAAGAATACTGCTACTTCAAGATTTATGGAAAAGACTTATCTAAGATTAACCAATAAACAAATTTTCTTTGTTTCTTATCTGGTAAACTGGTAACAGACTGGAATTTATTCTACTCTCTTTGTTAAGAGAACAAAGTTTTCTTAGAATGAAACTTTTGTTAATGGATTATGAATTTCTTTGCCTTTAAGTGATTTATATTTGTTTTTAAAATCTTTTGTTACTTTGATAAAGTAAATAAGTATTATTTAAGATTATGGTACATATAGGCAAAGCTCATTCTGCTTCTACAAAAAATAAGTCCTCACTGTTAGACCTTTGCTATCCTGATGTCCTTAAAACATGGCAACAGTCTACTCCTAAATCGGGGAATTAGAAATAGGTGAACAATAGCTGTAAATCAAAGAGTCAGGGCTGTGGGAAATCCAAGGTGGCCGCTTGGCTTTCCTTGCTCCCTGACAAACCTCATTTTCATTTGATGAGTTAAAGCCTTCCCTGGCTACAGGGTTAATGTCCTCACAATGACAAAAAATTATATTTCACTTAATATTAAGTTCTAGTTTTGCTAATTAAGGCCTGGTTTAGTACGATTCATTTCTGAGATAGTTCCTTGTTGTTATGTTATATTGCTAAAAGGTTTAATTAATTAAGTTATTAGAAAGGACATTCTAAGTTTGTTTCTAAAGCTTATCTCAACGACTAATCTTTGGATAAAGGTCAGAGGCTCCATGATGTACACCAGGAGATTAACACATGGCTATAGTCATTTAACTAAGTCAGATGACCTGGGGTATACTGGGCTATACCTAATGAAAGTTCTTGACTTAAATTCTTGCTTAAAGTGAAGTCGCTCAGTCGTGTCCGACTCTATGACCCCATGGACTGTAGCCTACCAGGCTTCTCCGTCCATGGGATTTTCCAGGCAAGAATACTGGAGTGGGTTGCCATTTCCTTCTCCAAAATTCTTGCTTATGACCTTACTAATACCTGCTAGCTATATTATTTTCTGTGTCACTTGTTTCAGAACTGTTTCTTATGTTACTAAATGTGTGCCTGAGCCTGTGATAAAATGCTGATATGCAGTTTCATATGAGATCAATGATTGTAATAATGTAACTCTAGAATTGGGAAGAAGCAACAAGAGGGAATACTTTCCTGGACCAAGAGGCTAGTAAGACAGGTATGGTCCAGAGACTTTTGCTACTCTCAAGGTCTGGTCCAATAACAGCACACTGAGTGGCCTCTCAATGGGATCTTCCCAAGACCTGGGAATGAGCCTTCCCAGCACCGTGGGACACAATGGCCATGAAATGCCCCCCAAACATGGTCAAATATGTGACTATGAAGGGATCCTGCTGACTGGAAATTGGTGCTTGCCAGCTATCTCTACAAAGATTACATCATGACCATTGCAAGCTGTTGACCTTCAACACCCCTTGAAAGAAATTCAGGGTGGAGATCAGAAATAAGGCACTCTGTGCTCTGGGAAAAACCCAAAAGAACTGGCCTTCAGAGGGTCAGATGCTTTCAGGTAAAGGTTTTTATGAGCCCAAATTCTTGCATCTTCTCTTACCTGGAAAAACACTAATGTCACAAACCAAAGTCTAGTCCTGGTTCTCCTGGCTAGCTCCTCAGAATCTTTTCTACTTCTATTAGTCTTTAGGCCATATATCTTTAAATTTCTCATTAAGCTGATTTCTTCTAGAAAACAAAAAATCTCCGAGTGATAGTTTGACAAGAATATTCCCGACCAACACCTAGACAATGCTGAAACAAGCCACTTTATTATTCCATGGACTCTCATCTCCCTCCATAAATGCACCCTGACAGAGAGCAGGCAAAGGGAACTGAAACCCAGAGCCCCAGTATGCCCCTACAGCCTGAAGAAACCAGAGTGGTCATCGCCTCTTTTCCTTTGAGACTGGGTTCCCAAATGCTTGAAAAGGAAAATAGGTAGATAGTTAGACGTGAGCAGAGTATCAACAGGGGCCAAAAATTTGGTCCTAAAAGTAAAGAGAGGGAGGAATGTGGTGACCCAAGGACGAATGAGCAGATGAAACCAAGGAGGGTCCTGGAATTCAGGAACAGAAAACCAGACCCTTATTGTCCTTCCTTCCCCCACATTGTAACTATTAATGGATTTCAGGTTCTCCTGAGAAGTATAACCTGTCTCCCTCCTACCCAATAGTGAGAAGGTATTTGCCTTACTCTTCCTCCCACACCATATATGTGCCTAGTCCAATCAGCAAGTGACCCGCAAGTCCCCTATCACACTCATTGTACCCTGGGTATAAAAGTGAGCTAAGGACCCCTTTTCAACATCCCTTCTCTCTTGGGCTGGCCAGCTGTTCTAACAGCCTCTTCCACTCTAATAAACTTTATTTCCCTCTCATTCTGTCTCATGTCTGGAAATCCTTTTCCAACCCGCACACAGACCATGACATAGATGATATAGATGTAGAATAGACTTATTAATAGATGGTATAGATATAGTGCAACTGAGTAGGATTCTAGGGGGCTTTTTCAGACAAGCCTTCCTCGATGCCGTATGCTTCTCTCTAAAGTACCTAGATTTGATGCACATTTCCCGAGTTGTTTTGCAGATGTGAAAATCCCTCCACAGATTCAGTGCAGTTCAGTTCAGTCGCTCAGTCGTGTCTGACTCTTTGTGACTCCATGAATCACAGCACGCCAGGCCTCCCTGTCTATCACCGACTCCCGGAGTTGACTCAAACTCATGCCTGTTGAGTCGGTGATGCCATCCGGCCATCTCATCTTCTGTCGTCCCCTTCTCTTCCTGCCCCCAATCCCTCCCAGGATCAGGGTCTTTTCCAATGAGTCAACTCTTCGCATGAGGTGGCCAAAGTATTGGAGTTTCAGCTTCAGCATCAGTCCTTCCAATGAACACCCAGGACTGATTTCCTTTAGGATGGACTGGTTCAATCTCCTTACAGTCCAAGGGACTCTCAAGAGTCTTCTCCAGCACCACAGTTCAAAAGCAATTTTTCAGCGCTCAGCTTTCTTCACAGTCCAACTCTCACATCCATACATGACCACTGGTAAAATCATAGCCTTGACTAGATGGACCTTTGTTGGCAAAGTAATGTCTCTGCTTTTTAATATGCTATCTAGGTTGGTCATAACTTTCCTTCTAAGGAGTAAACATCTTTTAATTTCATGGCTCCACAGAATAGAAGACACTAATTACTTGACAACTAAAAGCACACAGCCTCAGGCCTCCTGGAGCCTAAGGACTGATAATGTGACACCACCCTGTTCCCTCCCCAAATCAGAGAATTGTATACCAGCTCACCCCTCCCCCCTCACCTGGCTTTTAAAAGTGCTTTGCTAAACTCTTAAGGGAGTTTGGGCTTTTAGGGTGTGAGCCACCTGTCTCCTTGCATAGCCCTGCAATAAACCTTTCTCTGCTTCAAACTCTGATGTTTCAGTTTGTTTGACCCCAGTGTGCATGCACAGGAATGTGTGCTAACAGTAGAATAAGTGTAGTTGATATAGATATAGAATAGATGGAAATAATAGAGACATAGAATAGATGTAGTTCATATAGATGTAGATGTAGAATAGATGGAGATGATACAGATATAGAATCTGTGAAGAGCACCCTGGGGTGACAGTGGGGATGATACTGGGCTGGTGGAGGGACCAGATCCAGGGCTGGCTTACAAGCAGTGGCAGTGACACCAATGAACCCAAGGTGGGGGCCCGCACCATCATTGTGAGGCCGGCCATTTCCTCCGACCTCAGCAGCCAAGAACACATGCCTCCCGCCAGCCCTGAAGTGTCCATGCTTATTCCTGACTGGCTTTGGGATACCATTCAGCAGCAGGAGAACCAGGAGTCAAGGAGAAGACCAGAGAGCCTGCCACTCCCTCACCCTGCCCGGAGGCGAGGACCGTCACCCCCAGCTCAGCCCCCTCCACTCACGACACCCATGATGACAGCAGCGCCCGAGCCACCGATCACGCCGGTGACCGCCACGACACGTGCAGCACCACGGCCGTGGGGGACCACGCTGAGGCAAGCGCTGCGCTCACGGGCAGGACCGGGCCCCCCGGCCCAGCTGCCGCCGCCGCCACCTACCACAAATAGGTGTCCCTGTCGCACGTGTAGGAGGAGGCGGACAAGGGACCAGGAGCCGGGCGGGAATTGAGGGAGCTAGGTTGTTTTCCGTTGGTAGCTTTGCCAAGGTCACTTCCGTTTTACCTTAATGGTGCTGACGCCCGCTCCTGGGGCAACTTGGAGAGGAGGGGAAGGGGCTGTTTCCAGGGGGGCACCTGTCCCAGGACTTCTCAGAAGGGCTCAGCTGACGTCTGCTCTATCTTCCTGCCTTTTTGAGGGGAACCATGTTTTTAATTTATATGTCGTTTTCTTAATTTTTAACTTTGTTGCATTTTGGCAACAAAACTTACCTTTGCTTTGGGGGGGCAGTTACAATCCTGAGGTTGGCATTATAATGAAGGTCCACTTGGTTCAGGGTTCTGTGAACTGTGTGGTCTCAATTGGGAAAATGTATTTCCTATACTTGTGTCTTTAAAAATAATGTGAACAGTGAAAGTTTAGGTTGCTGTGAGCGGGAAGTTTCTCGTGGGCTTCTCCAGCTTACTTCTCCTTCCACTGCTTAAAGTGTCCCAGATGCTTTAAGATGAGCTGCTTGGCCCTTTCCCTAACTTTGGGGACACCCTAAGTCATACTGAGGAGGGGGAGCATAATGGGTTTACACCTCCAGAAAGTGACAAGGTTAGGAAATGTTGAGAGTTTCTGTGTGCGTCCTAGCTTTGTTTAGCAAGCTTGAGTTTCTTTTCTGTAGTCCTTGTAATCATTCTCATTCTTAACAGTGCCAGCTTTGCTTGAATGACTTAGAGGTAGCATTGTAAGTGTCCAGAATAAATGTTTGGAATAGTGCTAACCTAAGGGATGGCGATTGGTTGAACTTCAATTCCAGACTGTTAAGATGGCAGCTTTGTGCTGGAGGAGTGGGTGGTTCTTAATAGACTCTAGTGATCTTACTTAAAAAAAAACCAACAAAAAACTTGTGTTATATTTTGGTAAAAATGAGCCCACTTCCTTCTTCTGAAAGTACTTAGTGATAGAGCTGAAGGGGTCTCCTTTTTACATTTAAGGACTAAACTGGATATACCTCCTGTAATTAAGTAAATTTCCAACACTTCTCTTATCTGCTCCTCCCCCATCCCACCTCCTTTATCATGTTAAACAGTCCTTTTGCTTTTCTTATTCCTCCTCTCCTGGAGAGCTGTGATTAGAAACCACACCCATCCTTGAATGAGGGGCTTGAAAGGGAGGCTGGCTACCTGTGAACAAACATTGGCAGCAATGAGGGAAAATGACTGTCCCTGGACATTGGACTAGATTACAGCCAGATATTTCAAAAGCAGCGAGACACTGCTCTCTGCAGCCTCTGACAACAAATGAGACCCATAACACACTTGCTTAAGCTTTTGAAACGTGAATCAGTGTAGCAAAAGGAAAGCCGTTTTCCCCACCCCACCTCAATATATTTTTCTTTTCCTCCTCTTCTGAGAAAGCTTGTATATTGGTGAGCACACCCTCACAAACTTTACTGTTAGAGAATTCTGTTTGCTTTTCTAATCTGTTGAACCATTCCCTCATTCTTATATGAAAGCCTGCGTATTGTTGAATACACACGTACACACACTACACACACACACTTTACTATTAAAAATGCTGTTTGCTTTTCTAATCTGTTTAACCATTCATTCAAGAAGAGTGTGAGGCTATAGTTGGGGAAGGGAGTGACAGTGCATTTTCCAGTAAAATACTGGGGACTAGATTTAAGAAGCTAAAATGGCAAATGCAATTAAAATTTGGGAAGGCCTCTCTAGAAAAATGACAAGTATAACGATTTGCACTTCATTTATACCAAAGTTGGAAAAGTAAGATTTAAGCCCAGGGCAGCTTTTACTTTATGGATATTAAGTAAACAAGTGTGTATTTTCCACAATGGATTTAAGCACTATGCTGATGGAAAGAAGCATGATGTTAATAGTCTTCATGAACTTTCAAAGGCTGTTCATGTTTATAAAAATGCACTGCTCTTAAACACTCACCTAAATCAAAATTAAATTTCAGTATATTTGACAAAACCTGGTACACCGAGCTACAGAACTTTCTGCACATCTAATTCGTCTGCTTTTTCTGCAGCTGCTTAGAACCTTGAAATAGATCCCCTGCCTGAGGGCCAGTTCCTCTCCTGTTTTTCAAATGAGGACCTTTTCTGATCACCTTGACCTCTTCCCAGAAAATACATAGATTATTCTGCTGCCTTCAGTCATTGTGTCTAATTTGGGTTGTTCCTTTTCCTTTTTTTTTTTTTTTTTTGTGGAAGAGTGTAAAGATGATGCAGAATTTATCTAAAAGTTGTGAGAGGATGTGGTTGAAGTGATTTAATTCTTACTTTTAAAACAATTATTTTTTTATTTCGGCAACATACCAAACCTAAAAAGATCAACCAATTTACTTTAAAAACAATTTAAGACAGTTAAGAGAAAGGATACTAAGGCAAAGAGCAGTAATAGAGGTAATGCACTGGAGGTTTTTTGGTTCATCCCAGTTGTTAGCGTTGCCTGTTTTCAGTCTCTCTCTCACCCCTGCTCTCCCTTCCCTCAAAGATTAAGCCCACTGCTTCCTGAAGTCTTGCATCAGCCACCCCTCCCCCTACCCAGGCAGAGAAACCCATCTATTTATGCTCACCCCCTGTTTCCATCTCATACTCAATTCTCTCCTGATTTTTATTTTCATTAGGCAGACCATCCATACTCATGAAAGCAATTATAAAATGAAAGGATGTGAGGTAGTTTAGCAACTTCTTTACAGCTAGCTCTGATTTTAGTGAGGATTTAAGGCCCAGTTTAGTCTCATACACAGCTTTTGGGCTGTCCCTTTCGTGGTTCAATTTTAAGCAATGTCTCTCAGCATAGATAGGAGGGTGAAGATTTAGAAGGAACTAATATGCGACCTATCAGTGAATCAGCTGACAAGAGCCTTAGGAAGTCTTTTTACTATGTATTATTAACCTCACATTCTGAAGCTGTCTAAATTGACTGGAAGAAAGTTCTCTTGGTGCCTTATTGGTTTATCCTTGCAAACCTTTGTCATACTTTCTTGCCGTCGCTTCCAACGACGGGCCCATGTGTGTGTTGTGTGTCACTGTGCGCATGTACAGGCTTAAATAATGTGCCAGCAGCCCTGTTTCCAAGTTGGTATTCATTAGGCCCTTTCCTCCTGGGCTAGGGCTGCACTAATCCTGACACCGGCTGCCAGGAGAAAACCTCATGGATCCCGCACCGAACCTTAGTAACAGCATCCGTGACCCGCAGTCTCAAGTACAGAATGGGAACCCCAGAGCTAGGAGACGTAGTTGTATATTTTAATGAACTGCCACCCCTGCTAAAGAGGCTTCTTTCACTTTTGTGCTCTACAGAAAGACCAAGGCGGGTAGGAGGGACAAAGCTTTGAATCACTGCTTTCTAACACTGAATGGGGCCAACAGGACAGAGAACATCACAAATCTAGGCAGGTGTGAGGTACAGTGGCTGAGAATTGCCTGCTCCCTCAGCGTGCCCTTTCTTGCCTCCAAAGTCCAATCAAGTGATCCTGGGAAAGAAATCTGCCTGGGTTGAGGAGGGTGGTTCTGAAAGAAAAAGCTACCAGGACATGAAAGCAGGGTGAAGGGTAGGCAGGATGAAAGTAACTAAGTAACCCGACTCAGAACTCTCAAAAGCTTCTAGCAGCTTGATGACAATTACAGGATTTATTTCAGCCAGGATAATGTCTGTGGTACATCATTTGAAGACAATATTACTTCATGTTGTTAAAAACTGTATGCATAGTATGTATGTGTTGTGGGTGTATATAAATAATTTTTATATATGGGAGATTTAGTGACTTTTGATACGGGTTTGGTGCAGGTGAATTTATTACTGAGCCAAATGAGGCACATACCGAGTCAGTAGTTTGAGCCCAGGGCATTCACTACTTTTTCTGATTTCCACATATGTGTATTGCCTGTCCCATGAGGTATTGTCGATGTCATGTCAAATCCAGAACTCATAAAGCAATGCCAGTGGTATTTTATTTGTAGACAATCAACTCAAATCTATAAATTATTACTGGCAGATGATTATAATATTGAATCTCTTAACACTAACAAAAGGAAATCCAGAGCATCTTGATAAAAAGTTTTTTGTTTTGTTCCTGGAAGTCAGTAGAACAGCAGTTGCATGTGGTTATGTTAGTTTCAAGGTACTTAATTTGCTGACACTATTTCAGATAAAAAATCTGTATGTATTATATTTGTGGGAAGCTAAAATAATGGTTTGAGATTTTTATCAAATATGGAGAGTAGCTATTTATGAAAAACAAAGAAATGTCTGTTTTTGTTTCTTTGTTCCCAATATAGATAAATTTTAAAGTGCATTAAAGCAATGGTAAAGTAAGTAAAAAGATGCTACACAAGTATTTTTCTCCTCATGCTTTTTACAAAGAGACACACTGCTTTCTAAGGGATTCCCTGGAGTAGGAAATGGCAAACCACTCCAGTATTCCTGCCTGAAAAATTCCAAGGACAGAGGAGCCTGGTGGGCTACAGTTCACGGCATCTCACAGAGTTGGACATGAATGAGCATGTGCTGGCTGAAGGCGCTATGTGGATTCTAACTTAATTATCAGATTTTTCAGATATGAGTGGCAACCTTTTTGTTGATAATGAAATTAAGCAAACTCCAATCACAGAAGCAGAACTAATGAAAACATGTTTTACTTGAATATACTTCTTAGGTTTCTCCTGCCAATCCTGTGATTGTTTTATGATTCACTGGAAGAAGGGAAATACACAAGAGCAGAGGCACTGCCTGACATTGTGTTGTTTTGTCAGCTCTGTCTAGACTGCTGAAGCAATTTGGATGGAAGCGGTGCTGTTCTGTGTGTCTGCTTGGCAGTCATGAACTCCCCAAACTTGATCATTCAATTTACAACTTGGTATGAAGGCCTCCCAGGTGGCTGAGACGGTAAATTATGTGCCTGCAATGCTGGAGACCTGGGTTCTATCCCTGGGTCTGGAAGATCCCCTGGAGAAGGAAATGGCAACCTACTCCAGTATTCTTGCCTGGAGAATTCCATGGACAGAGGAGCCTGGTGGGCTATAGTCCATGGGGTCACAAAGAGTTGGACATGACTGAGCAACTAACACCTTCACTTTCATTAAGGTCTAAACACCAGTCAAGGAGCCCAGATAAGGAGATATATATTCTCCCTCTATATTTGTGGAGTACTGGTTCCAGGAACTTTCCCTCCTGCAAATACCAAAATCCACAGATGCTCAAGTCCTTTATGTAAAATGGTGCAATATTTCCATATAACCTACACACAGTCCTTCCGTCTTCCCCCTGCATCCTCCCATATACTTTAAATCATGTCTAGATTACTTCTAATGTCTAATACAAATCCTCAGTAAGGAGTTGTTTTAAGTATAATGCAAATGGTTGGTAGTATGCAGCAAATTAAAGTTTTGTTTTTCGGAACTTTCTTAAAATTTTTCCCCAAGTATTTCCAACCCATGGTGATTGAATCCACTGATCAGAATCTGTGGGTACAGAGGACCTATTGTAAGTTGATTTAAAGTTGCCACTTCCCTGACAATATGGACAGATGCTTAGCAAACCTGAGAGAATGTAGTGTCAAAGTAAGATGAGCATTGTTAGACTGGTACACATTAGGGCATTTGAGAGAATAGAAAATACAGCAGCTGAGCTGGATCCTGGTAGAAGAGCCACTGTGCCTTCCCCATACAGGTCTCCATAGTTGACACATCTTCCTGATGCTTTCTAAGACATTGCTTATTCCCCACCAGTAGAAAAGGGGCCTGTTAGACTTGGGTGGCTAGAGAAGTAGGTCATAATGCATTTTTAGTGGCTTAGTTGCACAGCTCTTTAATTGGTCACATCCAGCAGAAGGAGAGGCAGTATAAGCGTTCTATGCATAGATTTGGGAGCTAGACTGACGAGGGACTCAGATTCCAGCTCCATCAATCATGGGCTGCTTGATCCTAGACAGATGGCTTAACCTTTTAGTACTCTCATCTTAGCACTTTCTCATCTGTGAAAGGGCGATAATGATAGTATTTATATTTTAGAGTTGAGAGGACCTGAAGGATTAAACCAGGTTAAGGTAAGTATCAATAAAATGAGGAGGAAGCAGCCATTCAGGCATGGGATGGGAGAGAATTGAAAGACTAGTTTTCAAGTTTGTGTCTGTGTAAGAATCATTGGGGGTTCCTATTAGAAATGTAGATTTCCTGGCTTTGCTCCAGGAACTGAGATTCGTTTAGTCTAGGGCCCAGGAAGTGGTTCTTTTTGTTTTGTTTGCTTGTTTAAACTTTTAGAATTATTTTAGGTTTACACAGAAGTTGCAAAAATATATACATCTTGCCCTAATATTAACATATTATCATAGCACTTTTGTTAAACTGAAGTCAAGATTATCATATTACTATTAACTCCAGACTTCATTTGGATCTCACCAGACTTTCTACTAATGTTTCTTTATCTGTTCCAGGATTCCCCTCATTTCTTACAAGTTTTCAGCCCATGAGAGGCAAGATGGTCTAGAGACCACATCTTGTGAAATACTGGGACATGTAAAGGACCAAGCAAGGTCAAACTGCCCTATCCTCATGTTGGGAAGATGAATGCAATTTTGAAGCAGAAGGGAATAAACTGGTGAGGTTCTGGAGGGGATGGGGGTGGATATAGCAGTTTGATTTTAAGCCTTGGGATGGAATTGCCTCCGTTGGATGAGAGGGGTTACCTTAAGAGTGAGGCATCTGTTCCTAACGCCAGGTGAAACAAGTTGTGGAGTCTGCACGTGGGGTTGCTGCTTAGCCTGAGGTGATACGTCTAGAATTGTGGGCAGGTCAGGGGACTGAGTGCAGCAGATGGGGAACAAGCACCTTGAGGAGGGCCCAAGCAGTTGATTAAAGGGGATCACAGGGACCAGTTAGCCTGTGAGCCATATAAATCCTGTACTTCCTGGAACCTGCTAAGGCTTTGGAAGTGGATCACAGTAGTAACCAGCATCAAGCACTGCCACATTTGGCACTAGCAGAAAATCAGAGGGTGAAGCTGAGATGATCCTGAGAGAGGCCAGTGGGAGGTGACCGAACACTCAACCTTTGCCCTTGGAAGGGTCAGTTCCCACAGGGAGGTAATACAGGGCCACCGTCTGGGGAGCCAGAAGTAAAGGTTGGAAATGAGAATGCTAGGATGAAGGAATAGATGTTTTAAGAAAAAGTCAGAACAATCTGAGTAGATATGGACACATTCTTGAGTACCTTAGGTTCTGAGGCTGTCGCTGAATTTTTCTAATATTCAAATTACTAGCTCCCTTCACATTTACCTGGGCCTTTTTTTTTTTTTTTATGAAGATTACTTTCCTGTATCCATTTTATGCTTCTAACTTAGCAGTTTATCTTGCACCAATGTTATTCCTGTATTTTTGAAAAAACAGAAATGACGTGTTGTTTGTTTGGTAATTTCTTTTTTTTTTTTTTTTTTAATTTTTTTATTAGTTGGAGGCTAATTACTTCACAACATTTCAGTGGGTTTTGTCATACATTGATATGAATCAGCCATAGATTTACACTTATTCCCCATCCCGATCCCCCCTCCCACCTCCCTCTCCACCCGACTCCTCTGGGTCTTCCCAGTGCACCAGGCCCGAGCACTTGTCTCATGCATCCCACCTGGGCTGGTGATCTGTTTCACCATAGATAGTATACATGCTGTTCTTTTGAAACATCCCACCCTCACATTCTCCCACAGAGTTCAAAAGTCTGTTCTGTATTTCTGTGTCTCTTTTTCTGTTTTGCATACCTGGGCCTTTTTTAAAGAATGTTAACCACTTTTCATTTGACTCTGGATTCCTCTTAATTTCTGTTTCACTTTCCTAGTTCTTTCTGCATCCTAGAGTTCCCTAAACCACAAACTGGTATTCTTAAAATTTGTTTCACATTAAATTGTTCTCTCATCTGCCAAACCCATTTAAAATAGACTAAATTGCCTCCGAAACCAGACTGCACCTGTGTACAAGGGACCAGACTTTGCTGAAGGGCTCCTGGATTTTATTTTTGCTGGCAGTGTCAGGCCGGCCAGGGTGATAAGTAGCCAACAGTTGAGATCTTAGGTGATCTAATCCTTGGTAGATGCTAGGGATAATCGACAGATTCTGCACAGAAACTAGCGCTTGCCTGAGAGAGGCTCTGCCAGCCATCAGGTGCTTTACCTAGTAGCTCTGAACTCACAGACCACGGCTTCTGGGCGAGGAACAGTCCTAGTCACTCTACACGTGGTAGAAGGCTTGTGTGATCAAAGAGTTCAGGTAACCTACATGCTGTATGGAAACACTTCCCAAAACACTGCATAACCTGAAATATAGAGTGAATGATTTTCCAGTAAATACTGACTTCATCAGCACTTTTAAAAAATCAAGTAATGGTATATCTTATAAAATGGGAAAACTAACAAATGAAACATGAGTTGTTATAAAACCAGGACTTTGTAAGGTTGAATTTCAATAATGGGCATACAGGGTACTTTAGATGTGATAGAATAGGGTCATGATAGAATCTGATACAGAATGGAAAAAACTTCTCAGAAACACTGGGCCCTAAGTTGTCTTAGGGTGAACCACGTGAATTTAATGTAGAAAAATGACAATTTCATTTGGTTCATACATAGATTTGAAACCTTTGTCTTGTCCTTATAAAGTTCAGTTCACAGTATTCCAGTTAAAATTGCACCGTCAGTATATTCCAAAAACTAAAAATGAAAATAAATTTGAGTTGAGGTATTCTTTTATAGTCTTAGTACTTTAGGGAATAAACTCTTCCTAGGTATAAAATCTCAACACTACCCTATTGCCCCTACTAGGAACTAGTTTTCATGCCCTATAGTACTTATGAGAATCTTTAAGTTTTCCATTTATCAAAATGGCTGTAATTGTCTCTAGAATTAACACTGAAAGAGCAATGTTTAGTGATTCTAACTTGTCTTCAAACTACAGTCGTGTCCAAGCAGTGTTCCTACCCCCACTTTTTTTTAACCTTTGACCACTCAAGATGTGACAGCATTTCTGCTTAGTAACTGGCATATTATTACATGGTACAAACTATCTTAGTGATTTGTCATAGTTTTTCTCTCCTTCTGCACTAATTCAGATTATTTCTCCTAATCAACAACTTACCAAGAACAAAGTTAAAAGATCTGACCTTAGGTAGTGAATTAAGGTGGATGAAGACACAACAATACTATCAGGAGTGATGGAATATTGCGCGAGTGCAGTGACTAGGGTCTTAGAGAAACCTGATGGTGATCTGGTACATCACATGGCTTGTTTAACATCACCCTCTTTACAACAACCTCAGTTCTACTTCCTCTTATTCCATTTTCTTTCCTGTTCAGTGGCTTGAAATCCTCAAGTAACTCATGTTCTGATTCAACAGTATTTCTGTAACTCCTTTCTGTGTTTTACCTTTTATCTTCCAATGTGCTTTTTTCCCCTGTTGGTACAATAACACACAATTCCAAAGTGCCATCTAATGCACTATGCCACTGAGCACCACAGCCAGTGATTTTAAGTGTACTAAATTATCTTCTGGTTGAAAAGAACATAAGCCGAAGAAATAAATGCCTCTTAACTAAAGGCAACGGTCAAAGAAACTTTTGAATGGGTAGTCGGAAAATGCTTTCAGGCCTGCCTATCAGAGCGGATTGAGAACATTTGCGCTAAGCAGAGCCGTGATGTTACGTGAGCAGTGAGAAGGTGCACAACAGCCACGTATTTTAATTAAAATACTTTTATTCTTTTCTTTTAATATAAACATGAGGAAGAAAAACCACACAAGTTGTAGCATCCTTTTCAAAATAAAACTGCAATCGATACTTGAATCTCCAAGCTCCATAAACAACATTTTTTGAGGTGGTAGACTGTAATATTTTATATCCATTATTTATCGTTTATGTCTCTGTCCTTTAAAAATGATGGAACCTGTGGCACTCAATATAATGTGAAGCCTTGCTATAAAGAGAGAAAGTATTTATAGCCCAGAAATGCTTTGTTTACAGGCAAAATTCCTAGGATTATGTTTGAGAAGGTAGGAGAAAGATTTTACATAGTTGAGAACACTTTTTTTTTTTAATGTTTCACATTTAGGTGACATCATTACCAATTTCCTAAAAGACTGATTACTGGACCTCCCTGTCTTTTAATGGGCTTCCTGGTGGCTAAGTGGTACCCTGTGTTTTAAAAAGCCTGAGGTAAGGGTTCCTAAGATTTATCTTTCCTCAAGTAACAACTTGAACTGACACACCTACAGCCAGGTTAACACGCAGAACAGAAAAGCTGTTTCATGTCGCTTACTTCCCTGTCACTACTACTAGGGTCCAGTTCCTTTCAGTTTATTATCGATAACTAATGCTATTGTTCGTAATTCCTTTACCAAACCTATAAAAAAGAAACTTCCGGGCTCAAGCAGATCAACAGCCCAGCCAGGCAAAGGACTATTTTAAAAAGAGGAGGCCAGGTCTATAAAGATACAAGATATCCTCCTGAAGTCTTTGTGCAATTTGAAGCTTTGATACTTGTAGAAATATAAATGCTACAAACTTACAAAACATCACCTGAGAGTTTACTTGAATTTCTTCTAAACTCATTTAGTTTTGTAAATTTTAAACATTAAGCTCTTAATTTTAATCTTTTGTTTTAGCCTATTGTTTGCCATCTTCAAGAGGGACTGAAACAAAAAATTCAAATTAAAAGCTTAACATCTAAGATTTACAAAACCAAATGAGTTTAGAAGAAATTCAAGTAAACTTTCAAGTCACATTTTGCGTCTGTAGCATTTATACTTCCACGGCAGTGTCCTGGAGTGTCCAAGCACACTGTATTAAAGCTTAAAATTGCACCAAGACTTTTGGGACACCTTCTATTTCACTATCTGCTTATTCCTGGACTAACAGGTTGGCTGCAATTATGAAAATATCCTTTAATACAAGTATTTAACAAAGAGGAAAATCATCAGAAAATGAGAAGCACCATTAGAGTTAACAAGAAACGCAGCAGGGACCCAATAGAAGCAGGTAACAACATACTTTCTCTGCTTATGATCCCAAACATGCTAATATGCTAATAAGTAGTGCTTGCAAAAAAACTGAATGACAAGTGTTATTCAGCAGCTTTTTGGTTTAAACTGATTGCCAAAAATGACTAGCAGCTTCAATGAAATAGGGAGGAAGAATCCTTCAAAACCTAACAGTGCTACAGCAGTCTGTTCCTAAGTGGCTATATGAGTTGTCAGGAGTCCCGTGTTTGAACGGCAATACTGCACTGATTCTAAAGGAATATGCAGCAATATGGGTGAGAAAAATAGGAAAAAGTAAAAGTTATACAGTTAGTGTCTTTAAAGTCTAAAAATTTAAACTATTAAAAAAACCTCACATAGTTCACAGTTATCGGCCTACACAGTAAGCAAATATCTGTGGGTGGGTTGGGAGCTTTTAGCTTTGGAGTGGTTTTTGTAACTCTGTTTACATTAAAAAGGACAGAAGAGTGTGTTGTCTTGACAAGGTCCAGTTTTTTCCTATGACCATAACCTTTGCTGTCTGCAAGTCTCTTGAATTCAGTGTCTTTCTTCTGGGTGAAATACTAACTTTGCTGGTTTCTGAGCAGGAGAGGTGGTATTTCTCCAGTCCTTGTTACGAGGGGTTCATGATGTTACAACCCCTCACCTCTCTCTGTTCATGAGAGGATGGCATTGGAGCGCTGAATACCAATGAAATGATCAGCGCTGAAAGACCTTCTCACAGCAACTCTGCCCACTTTGTATTTGTCTTCACACAGTCTGGAGATGGCCTAAGAAAGTCAATCAGATAGAACATAAGTATAATTGGGGGAAAAAAGTTCCAACCTTAAAGAAAGCAGCATTGATAAGCCACACATCTGCATTCATTTAGGTTGACAGTTGCTGCTACTTTGGATAGCTCATATCTACACTGCTGATTCCCTAAGATAATATTCTTCAAGGGCTATGATGAGATTGCTGGGGCAGGGAGGAACATATTTAAAAACTGGGTTCCCAAAATAGGCCCCATCTAACAGCAATATGATGTTACCTACATACTAGGTCCTTAAGCATAATGAACACACCTGAGCAAAATCAGTGTTTACCCAGCTATTCAACTTCTATTCAGTCTTCATTATTTACTACACTACGAACATTTTAATGAGGGTAGGTGTGTGTTGAAGGCAAGAAAGGTCTAGTGATGAAGCACTACAAGGTGCTATTTCACATGCATGTAAATTATTGTAGAAAAATGTCTTATTTCTAAAGTACCAAGGTACCAGAAAAAGTGTCAACTTTATATGTATTCATTTCAGTTGTAAATTTTGCTGTATACCCACCAGAAATCACAAACTACTTCAAATTACTCTTCAAATCACTACTACAAATTCCTTCATCCCATGTATGTTACCACTTCCATTAAAAACCCACCTACTTTCTACATCCAGTTTCTGAACCCACATTCTAATTTCCAAGTATAGGTCTCACAGGTTAGCCCCTGATGCTTCTGGTCTAATAAACTCATGGGGCTGAACTGTGATACACAAACACACACTACAAGCTCAGGCAGTTAAGAATGGTAAGTAATTATCAATGTACATATGATTAGGGACACAATTATAAGAATTATTCCTGTATGGTTATATGTAAGTGTGGAGGTTCAAATGGAAAACCATTAAGAACAATTAAATCTGATTTAAAATATTCTGAATTATGGTTACATAAAAGATATCTGTAATTTTTTTAAAAAAATAATGTGATATCTCTGTCTAACCCATAAAAGACACAGGGAATAAGATGCCAATGGGTTAATAAGCTCTGCAAACTGTCAGTCACTGCAGAGTGTAAGTCAGCCACAGACGCTGGCTTTGGTGGCTGACAGAAAACCCAGTTAGTGAATCCCCAGTCTTACCTCTAGGCTCTGTGCTCTTTCTGTGCTAAAAGGAGCAATTGGAAAACTCAGGTTGTCGTCATCTGCTAAGGAGAAAAGGTCAAAGTAGTATCTGGCATAAACACTGGTGGAAACCTTAAGATGAAACTGGAGGAGCTCCACAAAGTGCAGTTCCGCCTCATTCCTGGGGGAGGAGAAGACAAAACCAACATAGGACAATTTTAGTCAACTGGGCTATCTTCAGAAACCCCATTCTGTGCCACAACAGCTCTAAATACAGCTTGGAAACAAATAACGGCTCCCCAGCTGGATTAATACACTCATGTTCAAACAAGGGACAGCTCTTGGTGGTTCTTCCTGCGTCCTGGCACTTGGAGTTTGGGACAAGGGGGGGAGGTTACGGCCCTCTTATGCACCCATGCTGCTGACTCGGGGGCTCATTCCTCAGAGTTCCATCAGTGCAGCTGCGCATTCATGCTCCACGCTCGCTCACACGGCCCCGCTACAGTCATCAGATGACAGGAATGATGTGTGCTGTTTACTAGCTCTGGAGAACTTGCAGACATTCCCACAGATAACAGGAAGGGGCTTATTGAAGTAGAGACACGCCAACAAAAGGAGTAGGCACATCACCACGGCAACAAATGGGGCCATGGAGAGCCACTGCTATTATCTCTGAGGGGAGAAGACTCTTGAGGCAACAAGGATTCATCTCAGATAAATAAATAAATAAGCTACACGCGATGCGAAAGGGAATCCCCTCCCCCCGCTCCAGTGCAGGGGACTGTGGCAAAGGGCAGAATGCAAGTTTCTGTTCCTCTTAATCCCAGTAGGACCAGAAGGTGTTCCTGGGACAGGATGGGATACACTTTTCAAGCTATGGGAGGCAGTAGGATTAAGGGGAGACGTCTTGGCTAGACTAAATGCACCTGAGCAATGACCCCGATGGAGCAGTTCCCCCTGCGCTCTGTCCGCCGGCCCTGACTAGGACAGAAGGTGCATAGGCACGCAGGGGGCGAATTCAATGAAGTGGGAAAGTAGGGTCCTGGGAGCAGGTCTTTCCTGTGGGACCATACACAGTCATTAGCTTGTCTAATGTTTAAGTAAATAAAATCAGAGTAAGTCTTACCACTTTCACAGCAATCACTTTAAAGAGTTAATTATATACAAATGATAAATACCCAGACAAATGAAAGTGACTTATTTTTCAAAATATTTGTTTCCTGGTTTTAAAGTGTTAATATTTTATCCATTGGTAAGTCATCAAATGTTTGATGTTCTCCTGCATGGAGAGCAGAGTGTGAGCAGAAATGAGGTTTCTCATTTGCTGAACTTTAAACCTAACTGAACCTACCTCCAAAATTAATTTCCTGTTCATATGGCCATAAGTCTATAGAAATGTAAAACAGATAATGTTTTGATAATCAGCTAATGAGGACTTAATTTATTATGGGAATAAATGCACTTCACTATCCCTTTTATATTCTCTTCCACTAATACATTTTAATTGTGTGGAAATACAGTACTTCATAGGATTAACATGTCTATTAACAGAGCTTTACTTACTGAAGAAAAAGGCATTAGAACTACAGAATACGCTTCTGCGTTTTTTTTTTTTTTTAAATGACTAGATGACTGAAGAGCATGCCATTTATAGGTGCAGCAAATTTTCTGAACAGCAGCTGCTCAATATATTCAAACAAGATACATGAATGTTAGAAAACTTTTAAGGAAAAGCTGATAGATGCCAATTTTTCAATTTAGACTCAAAATGAGACCATTACAAATAGCAGCCAACAGCAGGGGGATGAGACAAATGTGACTTGAACACTTGGCTGTAATGCTTTCCAGTTTCCAAAGATCATAAACAAAAGCAACCTATTACGAACATAGCTCCTGGTGATTCTGTTGTACACAGAAAAGGGCTGTTTACAATTAGCTTCTTCCTGTAGCTAGACACTGCCATCAGTGCTATTGGGCTCACATCTATGAACATCCACACACTTCCCTGCATGTTCTCTGATGCTGTAACTGGACCCAGAGCCCCCGTCAGCTTAGCTGCAGGTTCTGAGAAAATTTCAGCTGCCATCATGGCAGACCTGGTGTTTATGATTACACATTTTCCTTCCTTCAAGGAACCAGTTTAAAGATGGATGATAGTGGTGCTCAACGTCACCTTAGTTTCTACAAATTCCAAAAGTACTTCTACTTATCTCGAATTATCTGCCGTAACACTAAGGTGGCTACCAGCAATATCACCATGACACTTTCTATCATCAAAGTGGACATTTTCACCAAAAGCCACTTTGACAGCTACCAACAATCACTGGTCCCTTCTCTTAGTCACAAGCTTCTTTGCTTCAGTTGTAAATATGCACTTTGGTAAATCTGAATTAAGAGTCAGGGGCAAAGGGAACAAACTCTTGCCACTGCCTGCCATGACCTTGATCGTCCTCTGCTGTTCAGTATAATAAAGAGGTGCCCCTTTACGTTTTCCTAAATGCCACCCACAAGGACATTTTTCCTGTCAAGTGAGCACTTCTAGAGTCTGCTGCAAATACCTCTCTGGTTCCTGCTGCCTCCCACCCTCGAGGCCCTTCCCTGCAGCCAGACAGCAAGCCTGATGTTTCACGCCCATGGGAGCATGCCATCTGTGAGGAACCCCCCAAGTTAACTCGAGGCCCCACCAAGTACCACTGTGGTTGCTGAGTGCCCCGGGTGAGGCCCCACTGACACTTCCTGGGCTATCTGAGACAAAGGAGTTTCCTAACTCAGCAGACCTACTTCTAAACATGGGGAACACTCCTGACAGTGGAGGAGACAGAACACAGAGATCTGAAACCTTTCTATTTGGTCATCTGTACATCATGGTTTCCGTAACAACAGAACCTTAGAGACAACCTCAGATTACAAAAGAAAAGACCTGCAAAAACAAACATACAATGTGTGACTCAAGTTGAAGTTATAACCTCAGTAGTCTGGAGGTGCTAAGATCTCAGCAGTGACCACTTAACTTCCAAGGCCAGACATGTGTCTCTTAAAAACAGACTGGACCTGGTAGACAGCTTTAAGAAAGACGTGAAGTTATTTACTGCATCATGTTGTTCTGGTAGTGAGCTTGTAAAATGGCAAAAACCACCAGAAAAGTAATTTCAATTTATCAAGCAGAATATTACAACAGTAACACACCAAGATTTAACTAATTAATGATGGGAAATACAAATGGTTATACTACAGCTAGACAGAAAGAAGTCTAATTTTATATTTATACCTAATTCAGCTCTCTGCACAATGTAACATTTCTTAAAATGTAACATTTCTTAAGCTGTAAACTTTATGGGAGCAAATAAGGTATTGGAAAATGGTTAGACAGTTCACCGTAACCTTACAAACTCACATGTCCTCAAGTGTAATGTCCTTTAGGATCTGGCAGTAGTCCGAAATAGCCTTATCGTCCCAAACCTTGGAGGCAAGAAGAATGGCTCCCAAAACAATTCTTTTCCAGTTAGTGGGGCAAAGGTCGATCTCAGCATAAGTTAAAAGCCTTTCTAAGTAAACCTGCAAAAGTAGAGGACTGACCTTTGATTTTAGTTCAGTTTAAAAGCTGTCATAGAATTGTTAGGAATGATAGGTTTCATCTGTTTTTAACATATCTTTTATTCTTTGGTTCTACAGAGACTTTTGCTTGGCCAGCCAAGGCCAAAGGCCAGGTCACAGTTGTAAGGCAAATATTTCTGTCAGTCTGGTATTTCTACTCTGCCCATGTGAATTTCCAACCCAATTTTGGTCGCAGGAATGAAAGGACATCTCAGCATTCTAAAGACAGGCATTGTGTTATTACCTTCCCACTTGTAAAAGGCAGCACGTATGGCCCAGCATTGATTCAACCGTTCAGTAAATGCTTGAGTGCCTACCGTGTGCAATGTACCTACCATACTGGTGGTGGGTACGTGGCAATTTTACATAAAGCTTGAGTATGTAAAACTCTGGTAAGACTGAGCATTTCTTTATCTTCTCTTCAGAGGGTGAACTTGAAGATAATAACTGGTGGTCAAGGAGCCTCCCAGGTCAAGGAGCCTCCTTGCTGCGCCCCACAGGGCAGGCAGCACGGAGCAGCTGTGCTTTACACTCAGGGCCTCTTCAGGGAAGATTCACGCACAAAGAGCTCTTTGTTCACACCCCGATTTTTCACATCTCCATTATTTCATAACTCACTGGTCTTACATATTCTGCAACTTAGTCAATTTGTTTGGTTCTAAGGTGGTTAAGAGCTGCCGATGTCTGAATCCCTGGGGCTCCTCTAAATCTGCCAGGTAGTTTGTGAGATGACTTCATGGCTTCTTTTATATGTGTCAAATGGCTATTCTATAAAGAACCAGACCAAGTTAACAGCTGAGTAAAGACTAAAGACATAAGTTGTGATGGTGTTACCTCTGCAGAAGAAAATATATGCCATTTGACAAAAAGAAAAATGTCCCGTTATCAGACTGACAGCTCCGATCTGCCAAAGCTCTCCAAACTCAATTGTGTTTCAAACACGGTTACTGAGATTATATACTCTTAGTGAACTTCTGCACCCCACTCCCCAGAGAACTCCACACGCGCCAGTACTCTCCAAGAACGAGTCTCCCGCAGGGTCCGCCCCTCTGCTGTATTATGGCACTGACAGAGGCAGTTCAGCCTTAGGGGCAGTCCCTCAGCTTCCTCTCAGCTTCACTTTATAAAGGCAAACCTGGTCTCATTTACACCACTTGCCCTCCTGTCTCAGTGGAAGTTACACTTCTTTCTTTCCCCTGAAGCTAACTCTTCTATGAATGAAGTCAGTCCCACCTCTCATTTCTGCAGAACACTGTTCCCACAATTCATCTCTTCTTGAACAACCCCCTCTCTGTCAGAGATTTTCTCCAATGTTTTCTTACATGTTCTCAGCCCATCCGTCACCACCCCTTAGAACACTTCCTTCAGGAAATGTTCTGACACTGGCTCCTCATGACCCATCCTCTCCTTAGCCCATCTAGTCTGCCCCTGGCCGCCACTGCCCCCCTGAAACTACTGAGGCATGGTCACTGCTGCCTTCATGACAAACAGCCAGCACTCTTCATCACAGCGCCCCACTCCCCAGGCCTGCCCTCAGAGCTGAGAGACACTGCCACACGCCTGGCTGCCGGGACCAAAGACCTCCACTTGAGTTATCTCACTACCATCTGTTGGGAATTCTTATCTCCACTTTCACTGGTCACCTGCCGGCTCTGCTCTTCTGTCCGTCACTTCTGGCTTCTATCACTGCCATTGCCTCCTAACTTCTCTGCTTCCACTGAAAGCCAACCACAGTCTGTTCTCCCCAGAGCAGCCAGGAGAGCCTCTCAGATTAAGTGCACTTCACGGGCCTGCTCAACATCTGCCAGGGCTCTCCCATCAAACAGGTCACTTCTGTGGCCTGCTAGTCACGAGGCCCTGGGTGAGATGCCATCGTCCTTCTGTGCCCTCATTGCCTGTGCCTTCCCTCATTCCCTACTCTGATCACAGCGGCACCCTGCTGACCCCTCAGCACAGAACCCGCTCCTGTCTGCACCTCGTGCTCTGCCCCCTGCCTGTGCTCTCAGGCCCCTCATCTTCCTCAGTCCAGCCAGGTCCTGGTTCAGATCTCACCTCTGTAAAGAGGCTCTTCCTGGTCTTTCTAGCGTGCATGTGTTAAGTCGCTCAGTCGTGTCTGACTCTGTGACCCCATGGACCCGTCTGGCTCCTCTGTCCATGGGGAATTCTCCAGGCAAGAATACTGCAGTGGGTTGCCACTCCCTTCTCCAGGGGATCTTCCCAAACCAGGGATGGAACCCAAGTCTCCTGCACTGCAGGCAGACTGCTTCCTGTCTGAGCCACCAGGGAAGCCCCTCGAATCTCTCCATCCCTTTACCTTGCTTTCTCTTTCTAGCTTTCACTACTACTTCAAACAGTCATCTTTTTAAAAATACTCATTTTAAAAAGTCTTACACTCTGTGGTACACCCGATACTTACACACACTGTAAATGAACCATACTCCATAAAAACTAGAGAAAAACAAAACCCTTATGTCTGCTATACTTACCTCAGAAAGGCAAGAACTCTCCTCTATGCCCAGCACTTAGAACCGTGACACGGGCAGGCATCTGGTGCCCATGTATGCCCTAAGGAGTTCCTTGGCAGCACTCAGCACGTGCACCATGCTCTCCTTCTTCAAGCTCTCCTGGCAGCTCTTCTGATTCTGTCCTGGGTTTCCTACCACTCCGGCCACTCCTCTGGGGATGTGTCCTGTGAGTGCTGACAGTCCCCACAGATCTATCTTCTCCTCAACTTTTATTTAACGTACTTTCTCTGCATTTGAACAGCTACACGTAATTCCCTGCCTCTTGCTCAGCTTCGGGCTCCAATCCCATACAGTCAAATGACTGCTAGACACTGTCACTCTGCTGTCTCACAGGTCCATCGGGCTTAACTTGTCTACAAAGAAATGCCCCTCTTCCAACCCACACACCCTCTCCTGCCTGCATTTCCCAGCTCTCCACGTGCCAGCGCCACTCCCGCCTCTCTCAAGCACATGCCAACTGAGCCCTGTACCTGGCTCGCAGCTCCAAGAAAAGGCCTGCGTCTGACCCGGGCCCACTGAGGGGAAGCCTCCTCTCCTACACTCTGCCTGCAGGGGCGCGGGCAGCGGTGGACGCAGGCCCTCCCTCCAGACCATGCAGCTGACCTTCCCCTATGGGTTTGCTATAGGGAGGAGTTAGGCAATCCCAACGACCTCTCAGCTGAATATGATGTATTAGTCAAATGATGAAATCTTACCACAGGAATTCAGTATGGATGACAGAAAGGTCCTCACATAGCTGGAGCTCGGCAGGCTAACCTGAGTAAAGCCTTTCCAAGCACTGCTGACACCCCAGTCCTGGGTACCTTCACACGCCGGCACCAGGGGACAGTAGAGATGGTTAACACTGTCGTCCAAGGTCAGGGAGGTGAAGGCAGTCAGTCTCAATCAAGACACACATCACACTGCCTAGGCAACACAGCCTGAGACTCAGAAACACACTGAATCTACACCTGCCGTGGGCCAGGAAGTTCAGTGATCGCCTCCATCCTACCACCCAGCACACTTTGCCGGTGTGCGCCTGTGTGCCCTGTGTGTGCATGCATCCTGAGGTGTGGAAGGAGAAACCAGAAGTCTCTCCTGCTGCCTTTAACATCAATTGTTTTGTGATGAGAAAAGCAGTGGCAACATTTTAAATCATGATGATTACTAAAGCTCAAATCTGTATGTTTTCATTCCTTTTGATACATTTCTCTTTAATAAAGTTCTGATGATCATTTCAGGAACCTACTTTCATTTGAAAAACAGGCCCATACCTTCTGTACAAGAAAAAAATTTCTAGAGATGCTTCTATTAAGAGAAAAATATATTACCAAAGTCACTATTGCACATTTAATAGTAGCCAGCTGGGCGGCACTGAAGAGAGCATACACAAATCTGTAGATGTATTTGGGTTCAGGATCATGCTGAAAGTACTCCTCCGGAACCCTTTCTCGCTGAAAGAAGAAAAAACACAGTGTTAAGTATCCACTGAAGAAAAATACTTAAAAGTACCCTCAAGATAGCAATCTTCACACGTGGGCCCACGTGCTACTTAAAATAATTTTGACTAGGTGACATATCTTGTAGTCTTTTAAATATAAACAATTGGATCCTAAAGTACCATAGTGATTCAATACTCACTACCATTCATTAAAGAAAAATGCAAGCACAACCTCAGAAAATGTATTTTCACCTTCTTCCCCAAAGAATTCTAACCAAATGCAAACTATTTTTAGGCTCAAAGTCTTGCTGATCATTGTACGTCATCAGACTTTTCTGCAGTCAACTATGAAAACACCTTTCCAGTGTCCTGTAACCAGAGGCTCTAAGAGTGTGCTCTCTTACACAGCGGTCACCAGTCACATGTGTCTACTGAGCACCTGAAGAAGTGAGTTTTTAAACCCTGTCATTTTAATTAGTTTAAAATTTAAACAGTTTTTAAATTTTCTCCTTAGAGGTCTTACATATGTGTTAGGAAATGTTTATATTGTGTGACGCTATGGAAAATCATCCTTTAAAAACCTACATTTTCTGTTGCTTGTGTATGTTTACTTACCTGCTCATTCGTCATACAAAGCGTAACTTGGTTCTTATCAGTCACACCCCTGACACAACATGCTTTTGGTAAAATTACTTGACATAATATGGGGTGGGGGAAGAAGACTTAAAGGAAGACAATCTTGGCTTTGAGCTGGAGGCAATAATTTTCTTCTAGTAATTAATTTCAAAGCAAATCAGCATGAAATAAACACAACTGTAATAAGAGAAAAATACACCTTCAATAAAAGTGACACTTACTGTGAGTGGATGTGATCTCTCATCAAAAATGTCCAAGGACCTATTAGAATCTCTATAAAATAAGAATGTGTATTTTAAAAATTAATTCAGGAGTTACTAGCTTAGTAAAATATCTGCTAAAAGTAGAGAGAGGAGTAGAGGAAGCTTAACCTTAATAAAGCAAACAGTTTTACATATTCTCCTGGATTCTGCCCTTAGAAAGGTTTTCTGACCTATTTTATACTCAGCACACCAAGTTGCATGAAATCTCTTCTATAACCAGCCAGAGCTGCCTTTACCCACACAGACCCCTTCTAACAGGCAATGTTCGTAGACCAATACATTTCCACTTCACTAACCTCACAATGGAATATACAAGAACATTTTATAAAGTGGTAGTAGTAGGCAATAAAGTCTTCTAACTTCAATGAATGTAAATATGAGATTCATGATTTTTTCTTGTCTCCACCCCGCTTTTGTTCTTCATATTATATTCTTATTGTTTATTTCTTCTTGTCTCTTTTAAATAGTTTGAGTTAAAAATTTTAATTGTCTTTTAAGAGAGACCAGGCTTTTTCTTTTAAATTCCACCACACTACTACACTGTGCCCATTTAAACAGTAGTTCTGCAAATGTGGTCTATAGGCCTCTATAGGAATCTCCCCTGGCCCCTCTTCAGAAATCCTGTAAGTCCAAGAGGTCAAAACGTGTTTTATAAGAATACCAAGACATCACCTGCCTTTACCCTGTTTGACACTTAACTATGATTGTATAAAAGCAAAAGTGGGTAAAATTGCTCATTTCTGAGTGTGAATCAAGGCAGTGGTATGAAACTAAATTAGAAGTCATTCACTTATTCCTGGCCAAATGAATGTAAAAAATCTGCTTCACTTAAGAACATCCATGATGAAAGAGTAAAAATTAAGTGTTCTTAAACCTTTACTCTTCTTCTTCATATTCTGAGTAAGCGGAAAGTATGCATTAAGCGCTTGTATGGACTGAAATATGGCTGTGCTAAGGAAGAGCATTTGTAACTTACTGGTAACCAAGTCACTTTCTTCCCCCTAGAACATCATATTTAAACCACTTTTTTCATGAAACGCCAATTGACAGTCATTTTTTCAAAAATGAACAAAGTGAGCCTGTCACTTCAAAGACAACTCTAAACTATTTGTTGCCAATGATAAAATTCAAACCATCAAGCTAAAAATATTAGGATTTTTGGAAAATTTGTACCTTCCAGTGTGTTATTTATGGTGAGCTTGATTTATCAATACTTAAAGACTTTCCTGATAAGACTGGTAGTGATACTAACAAGAGTGAGTTTTTGACACTGTCTGAAGACATGTGAACCAATACTTTGCAAATGACAATGTATAATATAAAATCATGTACAGATAAAAAGATCCACTCAGTATGCATGACAGATCAATGGGCATTAATTTAACATAGTATCTACCTCAAGTTCACTGATAATGACTTGGAACTCCATCTTAACTAATTTAATAAACTGGCACATGTGGATTTTGGGGACAGTATCAAAGAATATGTCCAATTATCTCAAGGCTTTAAAAATTCACCTTTTCCCAACTATATGTCTGCATGTAGCTGGATCTTCATATTGCTTCTTCAAAGCAAATGACTGAAGACAATGTTGACATGAGAATCAACTGTCTCCTATTAATGAGATACTATCCTCTCCACTATTTTGTTGTGGAAAATGGTTATTTTTCATTAAAAAAATGACTTATGTTAAACACTGGGGTCCCCAGTCAGATGGTGATCTCATCCCTCAGGAGACAGTGTTCCTGTCCTAATGTGGAGAGAAGCAGAACACCTTACTTGCACCTACAGAGCAGAGGCCGGGGTGCTGCTAAACACTCTGCGGCACACAGGGTGGCACCCCACGCCAAAGCCTCATCCGGCTCAGAACTTCAGCAGTGCTGAGGAAAGCCTGTTTTCACATACAGTGGATTTAATTTTTTAAATTTTAAATTTCAATTTCTAATACAGTAAATATCCATGTAAACCACATAAAACTTAAAGAATTAAGAGTCTCAAAATAAAAATAAATGATTCACTTCAATACTGTAATGAAAGGACTCCTAACAGTAAAAGCTTACTCTAATACTGTCCATTGTTATTAACACTAAACTTGATACTGTGTAAATTAATTAGCTGGAATAACAAGACAGGTTTTAAAAGAGCTCACCTGTTTTTTATGTGGTTATATATTTCTAAGCTCACCCTGTGGAGGAAAAAAAAATATTGTAATAATTGGTTTTTATCACATTAGGCCTGAAGACATTTTAAAGGGTTGGTAGAGAGGTAAGACCATCCAGATGCCCGGTGGCCCCCACACCCCCTAATTCAGAGCAGTACCCATAGGTGGTATCCCCCATGTTTTAGGTTCTTTGGCTTTTAGCAAAATTAGGAGACCCAAAATATAGATGTGCTCTTAGAAGACATGTTTGGGTTGATTATTATAATATATAAATTCTTACATATTTCCCCGGTCATTTGTCCTTCTATGCACAGAATCTTTCATCCCATACAAGTTACATCATCTATCCACATGGTTAAATTTAAGCCATACAGATTTTGTGCGTGTGGCTTTTTGTTAGGCACTGCATTTCAGTTGATTCCGTTCGGTAGTCCCCCTAACACATCTATTTTCCATTATTTCTCTAAAAGTAAGTAATACAAGTGCTCCATATCAAATAAAATGGATTTAAAATCACTTTCACACATAATTATTAGAAAATTTAATAGCAAAATTTTATAGTCACAAAATTGATGATAGGCCTAGTTATCCTGAAATAAGCACTGCTAATAAGGCAGCACAATACAACACAGTACACTATTAATGACAGGTATTTCCACATTATTTTAAATAAAGTATTAACTAACCAACAGGTACAAGTCCTCAGATAGTTTTTACACTACTATAGCCCTAAGTTATTCACAGATGCTGTGTATTAGGCAATTAAGGGGTTCTCTGGTTAAGTTATTTGCTTCCCTTTGTTCTCAGTATCTAAAATGAAACTCAAAATAATAGAGAGAAGGCAAATCTGAATTTTGTAACTCCTCTATAGAATCTTAGCATTTGCAGAAAGGCCTGTAACACTGTTAGCATCAAAGATGGATACTTCTATAGTGCTTCAAAGTTTCTTCAAATTGATTTTAAAGTCACAGAATTAAAAGTTACACGATAAAAAGGGCAACTGAACCTAATATGATACTTAACCCATTTTACAAATAAGAGAATCAAGGCTTAAAATTGACTTACTCAACGTCCCACCAGTTATCAGAAGTAGTTCTCTTTCTCCTACCCTCAAAGCAGAGAGTGGTTCCCAAGGTCAGCTGCACACTGGATTACCCGGGACGCTTTAAACACTGCCTGGCTTCTGCTTCAAAATGTTCTGATTTAACTGCATTAGGTACGACCTGGGCAACAGGATTGTATTTAAAGCTCCCCAGGTGACTGCAACGTGCAGCCAAGTCTAGGAATGAATGAGTCAGGGTTAAGATCAGAATCTCTCAGGATGCTTTTGTCTATGAAATCATGCCTCACACATCATTCCTCAGCTTGTCAAAAGGGGTGTGTGTGTGAGAGAAAGAGACACAGGGACAGAGAGGCAGATAGACCCACAGACTGTGTCTTGAGGGCAGGGAGGAAAGGTGGAATTCATGTATGTGTTCAGAGACATACATCTTGAAAAAGTTGCACAAGTGATTCTAATAAGGCTCACCTACCCCAAATGAAAACTAATCCCATCGTATTTTTCAAGATCATTCCTAAAAGCCAATTTGCCCTATTAATTTTCTCAGTAAACCTTTATTTCATCAATAATGAATGTGAATGGTCATTTTTAAAACTTAATGAGAAAAAAATTTACTTTATTTCCAAACACTAAGACTAGGTTGAGAATAAAAAGCATGAAACCTACTTGTCTGAGCAAGGTTAATCTTTAAAACTACTTCTGAATTATATACTGGAACATCAGGCTCTTTTGAATTCAAAAGAAGCTGTGAGTCTAGCCACAGTGAGAGTAGTTTTTAACCCACAGATTTAGAGTCTTGGCTGAATAAAAACATTCAGTGATTACGAGAGAAGTGCCAAAACTCAGGACTTTAAAGAGCAATGGGGCTCAGTTTTTGTTGAAATACGATTTGACCGAAACTAATATTATAAGAAAGTTACATTATTATGATTGTGAACTGGTTGTTTTTAATTAAAGTTAGAAGTTACTGATCATTTAAATAGCTAAAAAATAAAAAGCCTTGCACATTAAAAATTAAATTAAATTTATAAGCTAATTATACTTTTAAGACAGAAAAGTAAAATTAATGATAAGGATACTAATATATTTTTTTTAAATTTTATTTATTTTTTCAGTGGGTTTTGTCATACATTGATATGAATCAGCAATAGATTTACACGTATTCCCCATCCCGATCCCCCCCTCCCACCTCCCTCTCCACCCGATTCCTCTGGGTCTTCCCAGTGCACCAGGCCGGAGCACTTTGTCTCATGCATCCCACCTGGGCTGGTGACCTGTTTCAACATAGATAATATACATGCTGTTCTTTCGAAACATCCCACCCTCACCTTCTCCCAGAGAGTTCAAAAGTCTGTTCTGTACTTCTGTGTCTCTTTTTCTGTTTTTGCATATAGGGTTGTCGTTACCATATTTCTAAATTCCATATATATGTGTTAGTATGCTGTAATGGTCTTTATCTTTCTGGCTCACTTCACTCTGTATAAGGGGCTCCAGTTTCATCCATCTCATTAGAACTGATTCAAATGAATTCTTTTTAACGGTTGAGTAATATTCCATGGTGTATATGTACCACAGCTTCCTTATCCATTCATCTGCTGATGGGCATCTAGGTTGCTTCCATGTCCTGGCTATTATAAACAGTGCTGTGATGAACATTGGGGTGCACGTGTCTCTTTCAGATCTGGTTTCCTCAGTGTGTATGCCCAGAAGTGGGATTGCTGGGTCATATGGCAGTTCCATTTCCAGTTTTTTAAGAAATCTCCACACTGTTTTCCATAGCGGCTGTACTAGTTTGCATTCCCACCAAAAGTGTAAGAGGGTTCCCTTTTCTCCACACCCTCTCCAGCATTTATTGCTTGTAGACTTTTGGATAGCAGCCATCCTGACTGGCGTGTAATGGTACCTCATTGTGGTTTTGATTTGCATTTCTCTGATAATGAGTGATGTTGAGCATCTTTTCATGTGTTTGTTAGCCATCTGTATGTCTTCTTTGGAGAAATGTCTGTTTAGTTCTTTGGCCCATTTTTTGATTGGGTCATTTATTTTTCTGGAATTGAGCTTCAAGAGTTGCTTGTATATTTTTGAGATTAATCCTTTGTCTGTTTCTTCATTTGCTATTATTTTCTCCCAATCTGAGGGCTGTCTTTTCACCTTACTTATAGTTTCCTTTGTTGTGCAAAAGCTTTTAAGTTTCATTAGGTCCCATTTGTTTATTTTTGCTTTTATTTCCAATATTCTGGGAGGTGGGTCATAGAGGATCTTGCTGTGATTTATGTCGGAGAGTGTTTTGCCTATGTTCTCCTCTAGGAGTTTTATAGTTTCTGGTCTTACATTTAGATCTTTAATCCATTTTGAGTTTATTTTTGTGTATGGTGTTAGAAAGTGTTCTAGTTTCAGAATCCAGATAGGAAAAGAAGAAGTGAAACTCTCGCTGTTTGCAGATGACATGATCCTCTACATAGAAAACCCTAAAGACTCTACCAGAAAATTACTAGAGCTAATCAATGAATATAGTAAAGTTGCAGGATATAAAATTAACACACGAAAATCCCTTGCATTCCTATATACTAACAATGAGAAAACAGAAAGAGAAATTAAGGAAACAATACCATTCACCATTGCAACAAAAAGAATAAAATACTTAGGAGTATATCTACCTAAAGAAACAAAAGACCTATACATAGAAAACTATAAAACACTGATGAAAGAGATCAAAGAGGACACAAACAGATGGAGAAACATACCATGCTCATGGATTGGAAGAATCAATATTGTCAAAATGGCTATTCTACCCAAAGCAATCTATAGATTCAATGCAATCCCTATCAAGCTACCAACGGTATTTGTCACAGAACTAGACCAAAGAATTTCACAATTTGTATGGAAATACAAAAAACCTCGAATAGCCAAAGTAATCTTGAGAAAGAAGAATGGAACTGGAGGAATCAACCTGCCTGACTTCAGACTCTACTACAAAGCCACAGTCATCAAGACAGTATGGTACTGGCACAAAGACAGAAATACAGATCAATGGAACAGAATAGAAAGCCCAGAGATAAATCCATGAACTTATGGACACCTTATCTTTGACAAAGGAGGCAAGGATATACAATGGAAAAAAGACAACCTCTTTAACAAGTGGTGCTGGGAAAGCTGGTCAACCACTTGTAAAAGAATGAAACTAGGATACTAATATTTTCAAGTAGCATTTCCCAAACTGTTCTGGAAAGTCAACATTCATATGCTAAGAAGACATTATTTAATGTTCCATGGACAACCCCAAGGGAGGTAGGAAGGTCTGCATCCTGTTTCGTTTTTAATTCTCTCTCTTAAATAAACTTGAACATTCCCATGATTAGGGCGTTTTGAACTGTGCATCTCCAATTGTGGACTATGAGGGGCTTCCAGAAGTTGAGGAATAGTTTTCGTCATTGTAACACTGTTCGTGTCTTCTTAAGTATAAGCCTGGCCACAGCCTTGTTTCTGAAACTTCATCTCTTTTTTTGTTCTCTGCTTTGATTGATACAGTGTGTTAGAGATACACATATATAAACAAAAATTAAAAAAAAAAAACAAAAACAAAAATTTAATGTGTCTATTAAGTTAAAATCTCAGTTGAACAAATTTCATCTATGGAGAAATTAAGCTTGAGAGTATGCCCCTTAAAACGGTTTTGATATATTTTCCCCCTCTTTGGGGGAGAGGAAGGAGAAGTAAAATTTCCTACAGAAATATTGCAGGAAAAAAATGCACGGTGGGATAAATCTGACCAAGTCCAGTTAAATTTAACTGCAGATTCACTTCAGTGCCAATAGGGGACAAGCTGTTCCTTCTTCTAATGGTAGCTTCCAAACTAGTATACATAGTTGTAGGACTCTCCCAACTCATAAAGAAATAATTTTTTTTCTAGAAACATACAATAAACAGGTACCTCTGTTTCTCATTATGTTCAACATTGTCTTAACAATAGAAATGAATCAAATGAGGTTTACATTTTTCCTGGGATTTCTCACTTGCTAACTGACTTTCCCTTCTATCATGTACTCTATGATTAACATGGAAACTGAAGACTCATATTGAGAGGTCCCTGAAGCCAACATAGAGTTGACACCAGTTTCTTAACCTGATCACTGAAAAGGACAAACCAAACGAATGAAATAATGTATGGCGAGGATGCTTTCAGCATGAAGGGGGTCTGCCACTCAGCCTTGGCAACCTAGTTGTACTCACCATTTTATTGTGGTTCTAAGATTAGGCTCGCTGACTGTGCTGTCATCTGGAAATATGGTTGGGCATGAGCTATACCTTTTAGTAAGCTTCCTTGGAGATACCTGAAGGGGAAGGGAGATAGAAGAAAATGTCACAGTAAGTTAAACCTATAAAAGTGTGTTTTTTCCTTGGTTAAAATGTCAAACGATAAAGCATTAAGATTTTCCTTATACTCCATGAACTGCTGAGTGTGGCATCACGTGCAGCTCCATGGGAAACCTCTGTACTCTCACTTCCACAGGCAAGATCTGAGAAATGTGGTATAAACTGCTGCTCTTGAAAAAGGACCCACAAATGAACCTGGAAAGCACCTATTATAAATTGCCTTTATAGTAATGAGAAAGCTTTTAGTAAGACTTCAGTGTTTCTTCCTTAAGCAATGAAATGCAGCGGAGATTTCTATTTCTATTCATTTACTACAATAAAATGCAATGCTTTATATAATATCGATGTGAGAGCATTTCATTGCAGTCAATGAACGCCAATCATAAATGTATTAGTTTGGGAGACAGTGTGAGGAAACAAGCGTTTTTGAATCAGAGGCTGGGCATGCCAGGGCTGCTCTATCACTAGTGACCTGAAGGCCATAAATCTCTTTGAGCCTCAGTTTCCTTATCTGGAGGATGAAAGGGTATAGCTTTAAGATTCTCTCACAGCCAAGAAACAGACAAAGCAGCTCTGAGAATTTCACGGTTAAGTAAGACTGCCATTATATTACACAAGGGAGAGCCTCAGAGAATACTTTCCACTCATCTCACAGTTTTATTAATTCTACTCTACATGTTATCTGCCACTCATCATGGCACTCTGCTGCCTTGCACATGCTGCTCTCTGCCTGCAGTGGCTTCTTCCTCCTCCTTGTCCCAGCAAGCTTGACCCCATCGACCTCCAGCAAACCTCAGCCAGCAGCCACACCACCAAACTTCTACCTTTCTGCACACTTACACCTCTGTTTCACCACCTGTTACATGGTCTCAACTGCTTGCCTGGTATCCCCCTCCTAAGTAAGCAAACAAGCTCCTCCAGGTGACAGATTCTTACTGCTCCTCCTCCAGCTGCTGAGAACAGAATCTGGGACAAATTAGGAATCAAGAAGCATTTGACCAATTATTTAAGATCGATTACAACTGGAAGGTAAATCATGCTAATGATACACATTCAAACTATCTGCAGTGGTGCTGGGTAGGTGACAAAGAGCTTTGTCAGACCCTCTAGAGAACAAGCTATCTTTAAAACACTTTAGAAGTATCCATTTATTTGTGAAGAGCCCAAAACACAGCCATAGTCAAATACTAAAACAGCCTGAACTATGTGAGGACAATTCTCTTCCTTTAAGTAAAGGCCAATAATCAAATCCCAGTCACTGTCAGTAGCTCTGAGTAATAGCATTCTTTAATACCACAGAACACAAACAGTTTTAACACTTGGTTTTCTTGGGTTTTGTTTACTAATTCAGATGAGCCTTCCTTCCTTCTATTAAAATAGTTTTCACCACGCTGTCACACTCTATCCATGTCCTCCACAAACGCATCAAAGGTGAAACAAGGAGAAAGTCTAGTCAATGTTTTTTTTTAAATACAGAGCATTTAAATAAACATTGCCAGTAGCCAATAATAAGAACTATCCAAATGGGTGTATAAGCCACCGTTTTGCTTGTTTCAGGTATTTTATGGCAAGGCCACTTACTCCTTATTAACAAAAAGTTCTACACATAACATACCTGAAAAGTACCACTATTTGGGAGAATTTCTCCTTCAAGCTAGAAATGATTTCAACTGAAACTCATATATTCCTTAAGCCATCTGGTTAATGTGTAATTTCAGAATCTCAAAAGAGACACAGCATGAAAACTGTTCATTCAAATAGTTATATTCTAAATGAAGTTATCTTTTAAAAGGTCACCACTATTAAGAGTATGACACATTACACACAGTAAAAGTCAGTTCTGACTATAAAATCTACCTATGAGGGGAATAAAAATAGTAAGAAAATGCACCAAAATATAGACTAGTTTGTAGAGCTTTGGCTTTGGGTAACATTTATCCCGTTTTTCTCTATTAAAACTTTTTTCTTTATTATGAATTATATCTGTTTATCTTTGGAAATATTAGTGCTGAAACGTTTAAGAAGTTTAATCAGACGTAGCCCTACAGACTACGGGCGCTCATTTAGTCTATCAGTAACCTACAGACTACTGGCTAGATCCTACCAAAGAAATAGTGAACGCTTCTCCAGGCCTACTCCTGAAGCGATTCAAACTTTTGGCATCTACTATTCACTAAAGGATGGCAGAATTAAAGCCTCTGAGCAAAGCCTGGATGTATTAGCTGCCAACAGGTTACTTTCCCCTCATCTCACTTTAAAATTTAAGGTAACTGTCCTTTATGATTAAAGCCTTATCATCACTGGCTCAAAACCTCAATAAACTACACTGACAAAGATTAATGATATAAAATGCAAATACAAAAATCAAACAGCAGAACCCACTCACTGATAGTTTAATGTTCAATGAAGAAGAGTATTTACCTTCATTCAGAGCTAAGGACAGAACAGATGGACTTCTACAATCTTTACAAGAAGGGAAAAGGCTTACTTAGTAGACTTCAGTGTTAATGGCAAAGACTAGAAAATCATCATACTGGAAGACTAATAAGTAACAATCCCCCCCCAAAACTTATCATTAAAAGTCAAGCACCTGTTGAAATTCTGCCTCCACCCAAGTGAATCTTCCCATCCTGCCTACTGCCTCTGAGTTTAACCCATCAAAAAAATTAAGCTGAAATTCACTTTTTTCTTCCCCTTTCCACAAGCTTTAGATGTGTTTATTAATAATTATTAAGACTTTAACTTAAAATTTTGTAATATTCTATGCATTAGCGTGGGGCTTCCCTGGTGGCTCAGTGGGTGAAGAATCCACCTGCCAATGCAGGAGACGCAGGTTTGATCCCTCAATCAGGAAGATCCCCTGAAGAAGGAAATAGCAACCCACTCCAGTATTCTTGCCTGGAAAAGTCCATGAACAGGGGAGCCTGGTGGGATACAGTCCCTGGGGTTGCAGAAGAGTCATGTCTGACTTAGCAACAAAACAACAAGAAGTGCATGAGTGTAAACTACTCCATCCACATTACTGCACGTTAATGGCCAATGTGGCAGGATGAGTAGTCTGAACAGGATTCTTATCAAGGCCTTAGTAGAAATGTGCAGTATTCTAATTGTAGGTATAATAGAAAGTACTGTCTGAGTCAGTATCATTAACTATACTGAATTAAAACTTTTAAACTGAGAATTTACATTCAAAGTATAAATCCAACTTTGAGTGGACCAACCACAAATCTACTTCTTTTCCCACCTTCTTTCAGGGATATCATCTCATTAGAATTAAAAGTATTTTGTCAAAAAAGCTGTACCCAAGACAGGATAAACTGCAGATGATTTTTGATGTTTGAAAGATGAAAAAATGAGATAAAGGAGTAGTAACTGACATGGCATAACAGAGGAAGCACAACCTTGGAACTACAGAGTGACTGGGCCAGGAACAACAAAACCAATCTGGCTTACAGAACCCAAGGCAGGTTCAAAATTCAGAGACGTGGTCGCCAAATCCGTGCAGTGAGGTCTATCAGTTAGCAAAGTGATGCTTCCAATTAGATCTTAACAGACAGCGAGGGACCATCACATGTTTGAGGGAAACCTCCAAGAAGTCACAGATCAAAGCAGGGAGAAGGAACTGATGGGAATGATAAAAATCCAGGAGCAAATAAAAACTTAAAAAAAAATCTTCAACATCTACAGAAAGATGAGAAATTGCATCAGTGAAAAAAAGAATGAAAGGATGGAAGAGAACTCTAAAAAATAAGGTAGACAAAACAATATATTCAATAGAAGGATTAGAGCAGAGTCAAGGAAACCTCCATGAAGTAGGACAAGAAGACAAAATGGAAAACAGAAGGGGAAAAAAATCTGTACAGAAATATTGCTCTAAAATTTTCAACATCTAACAGGAATCCAAAAGAAAAAAATAGAAAATACCAAAGCAGCACACAAAAAAATTCACTAGAAGAAAAGATGTTCTGCATGTTTAAATGCCCCAATAGCGTGACAAGGTCTATACCAAACCATGTTATGAAATTTCAAAACCCCACAAAGACAGAGGGTACTACAAAGTTCCACAGGAGGAAGGAATGGAGAAAAGACTAACTTGGTAATATACAATGTATCAAATTCAATAGATTTAAGAGCAACACTGTAAATGAGAAGACAAGAGGGAAATGTCTCTAAAACTGCAAAAATTAGTTTCGACCTAGAATTCTACACTGTATCAAATAGAAGGAGTTTCACAGAGGCTAGGTCTTTATAAAATTTTTGCTCATGTGCCTTTTTCCAGGAAAATGTGCTCCAGTAAAACAGGACAGAGGGAAACAGAATCTAGGACATAGGCGATCCAACACGAGAGAGCAGTGATGTGAGATCCCAGGTGACTTCACATAGATATCCCAGGAAAACAGGCACAGAGCTAGTCCAGGAATCATTAGTATGTAGGAGGTAGGAAGACAAAAGGTTGGCGAAGAGTGTCTCCAAGAAGAAATGGAACAGATGTGGTTTTCTGGATGGTAAATATTTTTGATAGGCATGTGACAAATGTTACAACATTTGGGGGAAAAAATAGCTGTTAGAGTGAATATAGTCCGGAAATTAATTCCACAGAACAAAAATGAAGAATGTGAAAACAGGGAGACTGGCCAGGGAGCTACTCAACTATGTTGGGCTGTGTGAGATCATGTTTGCTAGAAAAAGCAGAACTGGATTATCCTGAGAAGTGTAGAAGTGCTCAGATTTCATTAATATTGAAGAAAAAGAATGAAAGGTGTATAAGGAGGTGGCACAGAGAACTATATGGCTCAGCAATGAACAATACTTGCTTAGTCATAATAAAGTAAACAGTGATTCCGATTTAACAAAAACTGATGCATGTAAAGGGACCAGAAGGAGGGAAATAAAATCACGGTGGACGAGGAGGTTAAGCTTTCACCTGTTGTGCCAAGAAGTCAATGGACGGTGCTAAAAATTAAATTACCTATTACACTTTTATTACTTTGGTTAAAAACTAAGATAAAAAATTTAAGGCAAAAGAATTTAAGGTAGATCTTTATGCTATAACCATATTATTGAAATTTAACTTAAATGTCAGGACCCTTAAAAAAAAAAGGGTACTACTAAGTCAAAAACCTTTCTGAATATACTTGATAATTAGGAACTAGAGATTCAGAAATTTTATAAATAAGAGGTTAAATGCTAACAGTATTGGATCCATCATACTTTTTAGGAATCATGGCAGACATACTTTTAATTAATCAAACTATTGATTTCTTAACTTTTCAACTATTTACTCACATGGTTTAAATGGTTGCTCTTCCTCTTTTCTCGCACTAAGAATAAAAAAAAAAACTAACTGATGAATTCTGATAAAACTACCATAGACAAATAAGTCACTAATTATCTGATGGATTACCAATATACACAATGAGTTAAAATTTCATTCTGTTTTTTAAAATAACTTCCAACAAAATATATAATTTAAACCACCCAGCAAAATGAATCCTATAAATAATATTTAAAAACTTAGTTTTACTATTTGACTAATACTAACAGATACTCTGTATTAGGTACAAATCAAAGACTCTCCATTTACAAAAGAAAAGGACAAAGCAAATTAGGCCAGGTGAGATATTTAGCTGATAAAAAAATTTACCAGCTGCACAGTATGTAGTATTTTCTAGTTCTACATGTACTTTAGTCACCAGGATTAACAGATGACAACTCCAAGTTCCAGTTTCTGGTCAAGCACCCGTGTCTCTGGAAGCATCCCGAACCACTTATTGGTCACCTACTCAAACACCCAACTTAAAAAATACAGGTTCTTTACACACTGGAAAGTAATCTATAAATTTTAACATACGTGCTGACCTCACTGAACATACATCGACAGCACATAGAACTGTTTTGCTCCAACAAAGGCCAGAAGAATATAAGCTCAAAGAGGGTCTTAGGCCATACACTTTCCCATGGCATCACAAGCACGAATTCCTTTAGACTGAGGAGAGACAGGGGCATGGGAGAGTGTTTCTTTTACTCTCTCCACCGTCTCTCTACAGTGTGAGCAGCTCAGGAGTCTGGAAAAGACTGAGAAATACAGTAATCCTAACTAAAAATAATTGCCTCAAGGCAAAGTACACACACTTTAAGAAAATGCAAACTAGAAACCCCAGGAGCTCCCAGGTTGGAGAACATGTGGTACACTCTGGGCCCTGCCCCCATGCCTGGCCCTCTTCCGTCTGGCTGTTCCTGAGACAGACCCTTTGATAAAAACCAGTAATCTAATGAAAATAAAAGAGGAAAAGAACCCTCTATTTTTTACTGTGCTGCATTACTTCAAATATTATAGAACGTTCACTTCTGGTATTCCTGCTCTCATAAACAACCGAAAAACCTGATCATATATGGCTTTTTAGCAAATAAACTAGGATTTAACATATATTAAGGAAGACAAGCAGGCAAGACAAGCAGGAGTGCAAAAACTTCTGATTCTCATCTTAAAACAAGCAGGACACTGGAAATTTACACAAGGTTTCCCACACTGAGGATAACCTTCTGGAAAATCCCATATGGCAGGCACATTGGTCTGATTACCCTGACCCAGCACTACATCAGGATGAAAGAACTTTGAAGAGCTAAAAGTTCTTATAAGAACTTTTAAAAGAACTTAAAAATTCACATGAATCTGGATGTGAGAGAGGTTCACCCGGTTGAGCACTGTGCAAAATGGTGCCGAAATCACAAGCCTCGACTCCCATACATAACAACCGATTATGAAGACCTAACTGTGACCTAAACCGTGTCATTCATCTTTACCTCATGTGCTCTTGGAGCGAAAGGAAAAGGACAAAGTAGCATGGAAAAACAGACCACAACTAAATCATGTGGCAAGCTGACTGCTGATAAAGAAATAGCAAAGTGTATAAACAGATGGTCTGGGTGTTTTTCCTCATTAAAACAGTGACACCTAAATGAAAAATGTATCATCACATATTAAAATAAAACATCACATATTAAAATATTATCACATATGAAAAAAAAAAAATTAAACCATTCTAAGTGCTTTTCTGTATCTTCCTATAATACACAAAACAAAAACAGTTTTCAATCTTTTTCTCAGGGGGGGAAAACACTGTCTTACCGTCCGTTTCAGATTTGCTCCGGAAAATTGTGCTTGCCCTTGGGTGGTCAAAAGGGTTTGATTCCAAAGCTAAGTCTGCACAGGAAAAAGAAAAAGGTGTGACAATTTAGTTGAGTAGAAAAAGACATGACTTTTAAAACAGCTACACGCTGATTTTAATCAAGTTTAATAGTCTTAAGAAGAGCGTTTAGTAATGACAAGAAGGAAACTGTAGTAAAGGCAACAATACAAAAATTCTATTGGGAAACAGAAAAATTGTAGAAATTCTCCATATATGTGGAATAAAACCAGGGCTATGTCTTAGGCTTTTTTTTTTTTTTAACTTGCACTTAATCTATGCCACTTTTAGGCAAATCATGTATGTGATTCCCCTCCTACATATTGATTAAAAATTCAGTCACCTCTCTTTAAGCTGATATTACTAGCACATTTCAAGAAGTCTCAAGAAGCAAGTTATGCTGTAGTCACTTACTATCAGATACCAGATCAATCAAATATGCTATAACCAAATGAGCTGCTTTTGGCAAACGTTCTTCAGACAATCTAATGGCTAATTCCAACTACACTCAACAAACCAACTCATTTAGTTGGCTGCCGTTTATCTAGGGGCTATTCATCATGGCAGATTTAAGAGGATTACATAAGAGTTCAATGTTCTGATCCATAGGAACACTTCCAGGATAGTGAGTTTTAACTTTGCCCTCTATTTCCAAAGCTAAACTCTCACTTCTTCCTTTCATGCTGCATGATTAATAGAGGGCTTCAGTAACAGTATTTCCTGGAGCACATCAAAGGGCTGCTTGAAAAAAATTTTGCCCATACCTACATAAAAAAGGTGGGTCTGCTGGCAGTTCACCTTGCACCAAGGTGGGACAGTCTTCTATTTAGGCAGAAATATCAAGCAAGCACAGGCTGCCATGCTGGACAGTAAGGTTGTTGTTTAAAACAAACGTAAAAGCCCTATGGGCAGTTACTTAGTGAAGTCCACCTCAAACCAATTAAACAATCTTTTAAGAAACTGGACCAAGATTTTTAAAGAGCAACAGTTAAGGCAGCATTTCCCAAACCACATAATAATTGGCCTATTTTTAAAGGGGACTTTGGTGGTCAACGTGATTTACACATTATCGCTGAGAATCAAAAGAATATACACATTGATATATTAAAAACTAACCATGTGTTCCCCATCCCGTATGGCAAAAACTACTACAATATTGTAAAGTAATTACCCTCCAACTAATAAAAATAAATGAAAAAATAAATAAAAACTAACCAGTCCCATAGTGAATTCTGTCTGACCCAGCATTTAACAAATGTTATCTACCTAGAAGCCTTTTCTTCCCCAAAGAAAGAATTTTGCATGAACAGTAATTTGGGACTTCCTGGTTTAATGGGAATTTAATTGTTACTGCCAGCACTAGAAATTTACATAGCTAAACCGACTGCTTTGTTCTTCGTGAAAATTCCTTCACTGCATTTGGAGTTTATTAAGCTGTTTTTGGAGAAAATATTCTACTCAACAGTTTTATGTAAAAGACCCATAAAATTATTTTAAAGTTTTTTCCCCCCTACAGATTTGAAAAGTGGGACACTGGGAAAATAAATTATTTCAGTTATACACAAAGTTGACAGGCACAGACTTTCGACCTAAGGCTTCTGAAAGGATTCATGACTACTTACTTGTACCAGAAAGTAAACAGACTACACTGGAATCTAAAAAATAAGCAGAAATGCTTGCAAAGTAGCCATATTTTTCATCAGGGTTTATGGAATGGCAAAATTTAACAAGAGTCAATGGAAGTCCAGGGAAAATAAGTGTCAGGATCAAAGAGAAGCAAGCTTTAACATACACACACACACACCCCTGCCAAACACACACACACACACACACACACACACACCCCTGCCAAACCAGGGTGTGTTACAGGTATGCTATGATGTGCTACTACGGATCTATATATAGAAATCAAGAAGGCTGGGATAAAAGAAATGACAACATGCAGGAAAAAAGTAAACTTGCCCAAGTGATCAGAAAAGAGCTGGCACTCCCCCTACCCTACCCTAGAGGTTTCAAGGGTGGGCACATGACCCAGAACTGACTGACAGATCACAGCTTTCCTGGAACTTTCCAAGAAGCAGAAGAAGGCAGAGGGGTGCCCTAGGACCCTTAGCTAGTCTGGGGCTGCTGGACACTCCTCTTGCCATCATGAGGGGAAAGGCTTTTCAGGAGAGATCAATAGAGGACAGCAGAACTGAGATAGGCTGTGAGGTCATTGAACTCCTGGGTCAAGTACTGCTTAATTTACTCATTCAACTCCAGTTATATAAAAGTCAATATATATATTTTTTAATTTAAGCTATTCTGAGACATTTTCTCAAACTTGCAACTGAAAGAGACCTGGTTAACCAGCAGTACTGATGATCACAATGAAGGTGGGGAAAGGTAAAAGTCACTTGCTCATTCCTTTAACAAATGTCATGAACAAAAATTTGCATGAGCCAAAATGACCCTATTTAAAAATTAACCCACAGACTTACAACCCTTACTTTTAGTTGTTTTCCTTATACATTAGAAAAAGCTCTAATTAGTGTATAATTTATGTCTTCTTGTTACTAACAACCCTTCTACATCTCACTGTTGCATATTTACTGTTTAATGAATACACAACAGTCCATCAAGCGTTATTCCTGTGCTGGACTTAGCCAATCCCCTATTGCTGGGGTTTAGGTACTTACAACGTTCTATTCTTTGATGAGGAAACTTTTCATCTATAGTTATACAGCTTTTTAAATAAATAATGGTTTTATCTCCTTAGCAAAGATCTTCAAAAGTGGGATGTCTAAGCCAAAAGGTTAGATCATTTTCATGGCTCAAGGTACAGTGCTAAACTGCTTCCTGAAGAAGGTGGGGCCACATTAATGTATAATACTACCAATCATGACAGTTTTAGTTCCGACCCCTGCTCTGTACAGTTGAGAGGCGGGGGGGAAGTTCTACTAATATAAATAAGGAACAGCACTGTAGATCTAATCTGTATTTCTTTCGATTACACAGTTTTTACTACTTTCCCATAATTATCAGCATCATTTCCACTTTGGTGAGCTGCCTATCATTCATACATACTAAACATACCAGGGCCTTACTGCTGTCAATTTGCATGAGGTTTTCAGAAAATATTAATCTTCTGTTTACAGCCTATATAACAATTTTCTATACAACTTGCACTTTTTGCCAGTGAAAACTACATCACTATTTTATAACAGACTTGACAGGTAAGCCATTAGACAGTAAACTCATACATACACACAATATTTCTGCACACTCCATTAACTGTTTTGCCAAGAGTCTAAGGAGACGATGAAAAAAACCTACCGTACTCTTCACTGTCACAAAGGTAAGACTGTCAACTCTGAAGCAAAGCATTACCACCCACACTTCCCCTCATCCCCTCTCCCACAAGCACACACAGTAATGTTAGAGGTATTTTGAGAAATTACTGTGCATTTCATATGTGAATTCTTCCTAAAATTACTTCTCTAGCAATCTTTAAGAATGTTTTAACCCAGGAGAAATATTCTTGAGCTTATGATTAGGGGTTATCATTAAAGTTATATTTTAAGACCCATCACTTTTATATTACCAATTTAAATTGCAACTTATTTGACAGCATGATAGACTTATGTGGAAAAAGGATGGCTAAAAAAATTTAAGTTGGGGTCTTAATATAAACACTCCCAGGAGGAAACCTGTAAAATACCAGGTCACTGAACATTACTTTTCCTCCAACCTAACATTCTATCAATCGTGAGATCCATCTCAATTGCAGATGTTAAAAATATGAAAATAAAGGCCACTTAGGACAAACAAGATGCATTACTGAAGCCTAAAAGTGTTAAAATTATGCTGTCAAACTGTCAATAAATGATTTTTCCCTGTCAAAATATCAGAGAGAGGGTAGTGACTAAGAAATCATCTGACAGGAGGAGACTAATGCCAACATACTGACTTCAGTTCAGTTCAGTTCAGTGGAGTCCGACTCTTTGCGACCCCATGAATCGCAGCACGCCAGGCCTCCCTGTCCATCACCAACTCCCGGAGTCCACCCAAACCCATGTCCATTGTGCCGGTGATTCCATCCAACCATCTCATCCGCTGTCGTCCCCTTCTCTGCCTGCCCTCAATCTTTCCCAGCATCAGGGTCTTTTCAAATGAGTCAGCTCTCTGCATCAGGTGGCCAGAGTATTGGAGTTTCACCTTCAACATCAGTCCTTCCAATGAACATCCAGGACTCATCTCCTTTAGGATGGACTGGTTGGATCTCCTTGCAGTTCAAGGGACTCTCAGGAGTCTTCTCCAACACCACAGTTCAAAAGCATCAATTCTTTGGCACTCAGCTTTCTGTATAGTCCAACTCTCACATCCATACATGACCACTGAAAAACCATGGCCTTGACTAGATGGACCTTTTGTCTCTGCTTTTTAGTATGCTGTCTAGGTTGGTCATAACTTTTCTTCTAAGGAGCAAGCGTCTTTTAATTTCATGGCTGCAATCACCATCCACAGTGATTTTGGAGCCCAGAAAAATAAAGTCAGCCACTGTTTCCACATCTATTTGCCATGAAGTGATGGGACTGTATGCAATGATCTTGGTTTTCTCAATGTTGAGCTTTAAGCCAACTTTTTCACTCTCCTCTTTCACTTTCACCTTCATCAAGAGGCTCTTTAGTTCTTTTTCACTTAATATATTGCAATTAAACAGGACTGTCAGCATTTTCTGGGCCAACTTCTGGGCTCCAGTTTACTTAAAGGTTTACTCCATTTACTGAACTGCCCTATCACCCCTAGTAGTACAGTATATTAGTTTTATGGCTAATATTACATTTCATGTCTTACAGTCATCCGGTGATTTCATCTGAGTCCACACTTCACACCCTAGCCAAGCGGTTCTTGCCAGCAGATGCTGACCTGGGCTGTCTCACCGGAGGGCACACAGCATGCTCCTGCAACCCCCTCAACTGACCTGCTTCCCCAGTTTCTGACCAACCTGGCTTCCAAACTGCTTCTCAACTTGCCTCTAACTTGGTTCTCAGTCCTGCCTTACCTTAATCCTCAATCAAATGCTGTAATGATGATGACCAAGAGATGATAGACAGGTAAGTATACCTGGATTTATGTATTTCTAAGGAGTACTTAGCTCGGGCTTCTTGGACTTTTAGGAACCTTTCTGGGTTGCAAGCTATGGTGATTTCATTTCACATCATACAATGTTACTGTTTTAACTCTTCAAGTTTTATTGCTTTAATACCCTAAAAATAAACAATTTTTCTAAAAGGGGCGAGAAAAAAGGTAGTATTTCAAAGCAGAGCACAAAATGACATCAATAAATTTTATCCCTATATGTCATGTACATGGAATTTACAGTCCTGATCTATCAAGGTTTTAAAAATGAGTAAAACCTTGGACAATTCTATACCTCAGAGAAGAATCCCTACACTGCCTAACTCAGAACACGATAAGAATCAAATGAAATTCAAGAGCAATCCATACACTATAGCTTCACAGAGTTACACAAGCCCCTTCACCATGACAAGGCTGCAATCCATGAGGGGATATACTATATAAAGCATAATAAATGACACATCACAGCTTTCACAAATTAACTCAAAAGCCAAAAGTGAACATTTAGCATTTCATAGGAAAACTGATGTCCACTTATCACCCTCAGCCAAATAACATCTTAAGTAGATAGTGCTTTGTTGTTGTTCAGTCACTAAGTTGTGTCTGACTTTGCAACTCCATGGACTGCAGCACGCCAGGCTTCCCAGTCCTACACGATTCTGTTTGTGCAAACTCATGTCATTGAGTCAGGCCACCCACTAAAGGAAAGAGGATAAGAGTACCCAAGGGCAAGCATTTCTCCTAGTGTTCTTCCTTTTTCTTCTTTAATAAGCAAATACATATCATTTCTCCTGCTTCTGTCATGGAGATTGGTGTATATTTTCTCCCCATTTTTTTTCAGGTTAACATCCCCTGCAGATGAAGTCATTAACAGTGGAGAGAGCTCCTTCACAGCTCCCTAATTCTTCAGTGTCTGGATGTGCTAGTTTACCAGTCCCTTACTGGACATCTGAATCATTTCCAGTATTTTGCTACTGAAGATAATGCAACATATGCAGCCTATACCTTCAGAATAAATTCCTTTAGTAGGATCTCTGGATTAAGTGAGACTGTGCCAACTTCCCCTTCAAGGGTTGACCAATCTCCCATTTTTACCAGCAATATATGAATGTAACTTTCCTCAGTATCACCAAAGAATGCAGTGCCGAGTTTCTGAATTTTCTCCCAACACAAGCTACAGTAGTTGTATTTTCATTTCTCTTATGTGTGAGGATACGCTTAAAAGCCATCCGCATTTCTTTTTCTGTGACTTATCCCATTCATATTGTTGTTAGCCTACTTTTAGATTCACTCAGTTTCTTCAAGTCAGCCTATTTTAGGCCCTTCTTAATGTTGCTTTTTTGTTCAAACCACTGTTGGCTCTCAGCTGAGTGACTACACCAGCCTCCTAGCTTGTCTCCCTGCTTCATTCTACCCCTGCCCACGTGAGAGTAGCGAGTAGCTCGTCTGATCTCCCTCCCCTCTCCCCACGTCTCCTTCCCCTTCTTTAAGAATTATCACCATTCCCTTGCATATAACCTTTCAATGGTTTCCCATTACAATTAGACTAAAATCCGTATTTTTTCTTGTCAAGGTCTACTAGACACAAGGCCTTAACCCCCTGATATTCCTCCTGGCATTCTTTCACTCAGCTGCAGCCACCCTCTTTCTGTCCTCTGCCTACACCGAGCATATTTCCTTCTGAGGACCTCACAGGGCTCCCCTTCACTCCTAGGATGCTCACTGTCACTTAAGGAGACCACCCCCAGTAACACTGCCCCCTCCCCAGTCCATGACCATCCTTTTCTTTCTTCTCAGTGTTTCGCTACTTGACATTATTCCTGTGTCAACAGGCCCCAGGGACCTCTAGGAAGTAAAGACCAGAGTTAGGGTTTGGGTTTTGTCAGTATAACCTCTGTTTGTCCTGCCCCTAAATCGTGCCCAATAATCATCCATTTCAGTGTACCCCAAATCATTTATGCTTCTCCCAATTTTCCTTCATCATCTAAGATTTCTTCTAATGCTGTCCTTTGATGGGTCTGTCACCCAAGACCAGCATTAATTTCAGATCTCTTCGAGCGGTAGTTTAGTTACTCAGACTCAAAGACACCGACAGGTTACCAAGACCCACAAAAACCTAAGAGAGGAAATCTACTGTTCAGTGACAAATCAATGGTAACTTTAATTTGGGGACAGAACATTTAATGTTAAAATACCTTAACTACAAAATGACTCACCCTATGAATTTAATTAAGTCGAAAGACAAAGCCACAAGACCAGAATTCTGCAGGGAAGTACGATACATCACTTTTTATGTCTGTGCCCAGATTAAAGCAATATAATGAGATTATAAAAGACAACCATAAAGGGTGGGTAAATGAATGATGCTCCAACCATTAAACAGGTGGTAAAAAGCAGACTGCACAGCTACATGCAGCTGCGTGGAAATACATCCTGGGGCACGCTTCAGGTGTCAGCACGGTTCCAGGAGCTTCCCGTCTTCACTTTACAAGAGAAAGTTACAATGTGGCACACAAAGAACGATCTCATACAATAAACACAACATTCTGTTTATTCGTATACAAAAGGTTCAGGAAGAACCAACACCAAAATATTAATGAAAATTCTGGATATTCTGAGTATGAGTGAATGACTTTTTAGTATTTTGCAAATCTTTTACCCCAAATGTTTACTGGTATCAAAAAAGTAAAAAAAAAAAAAAAAAAAAAAAAGTGTTTATAATAGCTACTGAAAGGAGGAAAAACCTGTTGCTCAGAGGTTTTCCCCCATTACGTTGTCAATTCCTTCCCTACCCGCTCCTTGGAGGATGGAAGGAAGGAATCACTTGAGAGAGCAGCTTGCACCAGAGAATGAGCAAAGTTCCTAAGAGGAGAATATAAAGGCTGTTTGAAAAGCTGATGCATAATAATAAAATCAGATAATAGGACCTTAGCATCTTATTTTCTATTATTGACAGTAACATCAGTTACATTAGATACACTGTTAAAGGCAAGATAGCCACAAAATTCTTTTGAGTCTATCTGATATTTATACTAGGTTCGTAGGAGTTAACTGAAACAGCTTGAAGAAATCATGTTCTTCTCAAAGGTTTCTGAAGAAAAACACACAGCATCATTTATGTTTGGTTTTGTCTAAGTAACCAAATAATTCTTCATTGCAGAAAAGCCAAAATGTTTTATATCAATGCAGGTATTTCTCAGTTTCCAGGGAAACTGATATAAAATTGTCTGAAATAAAAACATTAAGAGCAAACTTCCAATGTGCTTGCACTTTACATTCGTGTTCTGACCTCGTATCTATGGAAACTTAATAATAGGCAAATGCTGAAATTGAGGTTTCTCTCATCACTTTATTGAATGCCAAAAAAGAGAGACAAATTTAAGTAAAATTTTCACAATCATGTCAAACATAAAAAGGTAAATTCTGTGCTCATGAACCCTCTTTTTCTAGTTCCCGGCTCAGCACTCCCCCTCACTAAATGCTTCGTACCTTACCTGCCCCCTTACCGGTTTCTCCTAATGTCCCTCTGTCCAGGGCATTCTCGGCTTCAATTTGAGTCAGCAGAACAAACTCTTTAAAATATACCAACATGTTTACCTGACTGGTAAATTGAGGCTATTTCACGACTTCTTTTATTCCTATCCATTGTAAGAAATGTACAGACACAGAATGCAGAGGTATGTGTTGCTTCTGAGTTGTGAACAATAAACTCAAATGGAAATAACCAAACTGAAGTTGAGTTAGGCCTATCTTATGGATAAATTATAAAATAAAAAGTGCATTCCAAACTTTTTTTTAAGCACCCAACAACTGAATTTGGTGTATCTACCATTCTCAAGTCTGTCTCTTCTGTTCAGTAGCTATGTTACACAGTTATTTCAGAGCTCTAAGTCTTGGCTTCTTCATTGGCATCACAGGGAGAATATTCACAGGCCTTATTTATAGATGGAAGGGTCAGGTGAAATACACCCGAAAATATGTTGTAAATCGTAAAAGAATCATACAGAAGTCCAATTTTGGTCTCCCTACACTAGCCTACTACTGTTTTTTAAAATCACTTAGAGGCTTACCTTATAGCAACAAGCTGAGCAGTTTTCACAGGTATGCACAAGCTTTGTTTTTAAAGCTACAATTAATTTACATTAATTTGTGCTTTCACAGTATCTGAGTATTCTGAAAAGGGAGTACTTTCCACTTACAAAGCCATGTCCATCATATGGGTGAGTTCACAGGCTTACCTATTCTAACTTTGAAAGAAATTAAGTAAACCCAAATAAAATTTAAATAGAAGAGCTATAAGACATATCCTCTATGAAATAAAGAAATACTCTCTGGCATTTAAATGAAACAAGTGGGCCAGTGGGGCTTTAACATCTTCACGGCACAATGTTTTCTACTTTAAAGAACACAGTCTTGATTAATGAGCCACAGTGTTATCCAGAATCTTTTTTTTTTAGAACCTAGAGCCGTCCAGTCTCAAAATTCTAGAGGAAAAAAAAAATCAAACATTTCCTCTCCTCTCTCTCCTCTTCTCCGTGACAACCCACCCCCACCCCCAGCCACTTCGTCTTCAGAATTTTCCCTGAACGTTATAAAAGTTGACTAGGATTCCACGGGCAGGAGGGGGTTGGAAGGAGAGGTAGCCATGGAGACAACTTTCCTGCAGGATCTGCCATCTCAACTGCCAAATCTTTGCATTACAAATTACAGTCTGAATTTCTCTTTTCTCCTTTGAAACTTTTGACCAACAGTCTCAGGAACCACCCCCAATCCTCCCTTAGAAGAGGCAACATGCAAGTGAAGTTGGTTAAAGCTGGGGAGCTGAAGACATTTTTGTGTCAAAGTGGGAATCTTAATCTGAGCTCCGTGGGATCGTCTTTGGGTAAAAACAACAACAACAACAACAAAACTATTCCCTGCAGCCGTTGCAGTAACGTTTCACACCGTTCAGTTATTTTAAGACCCCCTCTAACCTTTTTCTTTCTTATCGTTTTCAAATTATAGTTAGAATAAGGTCGCTTCAATCAGGACAACTCTAGACAGAATATTACTTAACGCCACACTAACTCTGTCGATAGCAGTTTTGATTTTAAATAACAAACCCTAAAATCTGTCTTAATTGTCCCGAGTATCAACTATCCTAACGAGTGGAAGTGTATCTAGATCCTTACCTCGTTCCTTCTCTTAGGTACCACGTGAATAGGTAAGGATTGGAAGATGGGATGGATATCGCCGAAGTTGGGAGTATTTAAGTTTTCATTGAGAAAAGAGAGAATACATCAGAAAGTCTTTACAAAGTCCCACAAGATGTTAAATAGAATCACGAACAGGAGCCACAGACTTGAGGGTCTTGGGTCGGGTTGCGAAAAGGGAATGAGGAAGAATTGGGCGTTCGGGTAGAGAAGAGGGAGAAAGACTGGCCGGACGCGACGGAGAAAGAATAAGGGGTGGGGACGCCAGGCAGGGCCAGCCTCCGTCCTTGGTGCCCAGCCCCGAGAGAGCCAACTCCAGGCAGGAAGGAGCCCTAGGCGGCGGCTTCCTCCCGGGGGACCTGGGGGTCGGCGGAGGCCAGAGGTAAGCCCGAGAGCAGACGGGGCCGGCCCCGCGAGGGGCGAGGCGCGCCGGCCGCTTCCTTACCTTCGGGCATCTCCCGGTCGCTGATGTGCTGCAGGTGGTGGCCTTCACCCGCTCGGAAATCCAACTCGGTGGGTTCCACGGCAGCCGGCGCCGGTGCTACGGCCACCGGGTCTCCGGCCGCCGCCTCGTAGACCTCAGACTCGGAGTCTGGCGCAGGCCCCACGCGCCGGTTGGCACTGAGGCACACGCAACAGCTCAACGTGTTCCCCATGGGGCGCCTCCGCTCGGCCCCGGACTCCGCCAAGCTCAGAGACCGCCCCCTCCCCCAACAATGGAGCGGCGGGCACCGGCAGACCCGGGCTATGCCGGGGCTGCGCCGCACAGGTAGACGCGGCCTCGCCTGCCTCTCTCCTGTCCGCCACGCCGCCGGGGCCGGAGCAGGGCTCCGGCCCGGCCGCACCCCCGCTGTCTCGCCGCCGCCGCCTCCCCGGAGTCAGCTAGTCAGTGAAGGCTGCGACCAGCCGGGCTTATTTAAAAGGGGTGGGGACCCGACAAGCGCTGAGACGCACAGCCACTGCCGGGAGAGAGCGCGGTCGGAGCTCCTCCTCCTTCCGCCGCCGCCTCCAGACTGAAAGCCGCTCGCCTGGCTGGCCCTTGCCAACCGGAATGCGTCCTTCGGTCACCTGGTTACGACGGACCAATCACACACAGAGGTTCCTCCCCGCGCCCGCCTCAGAGAGCAGGCACGTGACTCACAATGCCCCGCCCCCACCCTGCGACTGCCCCGCCCCTCGAGTGGCGCGCCCCGGACTCTTGTTCACATTCCTCGTGCGGCACTCGGAGCTTTCCGTGTCCTTCGGGAAGCATTGCGGGAGTTTGTGAATCGAAGCTAGAGAGTCAGTGGACCCTATAGAAGGCTTGTTAGTAAAGAGTCAGTTCCGTTAAGCAACTCGGTTTCACCGGGTCTGACAGCTGACTCATTTGATGCATTCCTCAATGAACTTAGTTACACCCGAATTGTTGACAGCTTTTGTAACTAAATGCTCCTCTCAAATTGACTTCGAAAGAGTGTTAGTTTCCGCCTTCAGTTTAACCATAGCAACCCCCCGGGTCCTCAATAAAGAGCTGTGTCTGTGTCTTGAATGAGACTCCAGGACACGTCACCCCTCCGCTTCCTCCTCGGTAAATTAGGGACCGAACGCCTCCCTCCCAACTCTGAAACGCTGGGATTCAACAACTCGGTTTTCTCGCTGTTTCTCTCTTCCACGGCACGAGTCTCCAGGTTTCCCTACTTTCACCGGTAACATAAAGCATAAAGCACGATTTTCTCATACAAAACTGAAGAGTCGCAAAGTGAAGTACCGCGGTTTTGATTTAATGAAGGTGATGGTAAAGATATGTTCCCAAGGTCACATGATTGCTCAGGGGTATGGCCAGGATTTGGTCTCCGATCGTTTGGATCCGCAAAGGCACCTTATTGTGATTATCAGAAAAGAAAGGTAGAAGTCAAATTTGATTGGAAGTGGCATAGGATTTTCTCTAAGGGAGAACAATTTTTTGAAGTGGATTTTAAAATTCTTTCCCTTCCTTCAACATTGGTTAGTCCCTCCTACTTTCTAGGCACTGTGTTCCTGCAATAGCCCTGCCCTCGATGAGCTCCGTCAGGCACAGGAGAAAACAAAGGCTTAGAAAGTCCAGTTGTCTGAGGTCACTCACACTGCTGCCAAGTACTTGAACCTGAAATTCAAACCTAGATCTGTCTAACCCCAAAGTAGGTTCTGGGGTAAAGAGCTTGATTTTTTTTCCCCCCAGAAACATGAAAGCCTTTGAATGTTGTGACGTTAAGGAGTCACAATCAGGTGGTTTCTAGTGAGGACACTATGGACAATAAGGAGGATTGATGAAAGAAACAAGAGCAATGAAGAGACTTTTTATTCATCTAAGAGCGGAGTGAGAGTTTAAACTAAAGGCAGTGGCAGAGACTGGTGTGGTGGGAAAGGATTTGAGGTCATTTGGTGACTAGATACGGAGCAAGAGGGGGAAAAGAGAGGCAAAAATGGCTACTAGGGTTCTGACTGAGGGAACTAGGGAGAGCACAGTGACTTTTTCCTAGACAGTGCAGAAAGAGGAAGAGGTTTGAGGAGGAAGATCATTTGGGGCTCTGTTAATGAGAGCATGGAATTAGAGCTCTCCAGTTGAAAGTTAGATGTAAACTTCTGTAGGCCAAGTCCATTTTGTGATATCCCATCTTATGTTTTTGAAAATAACACATACTAAATCAATTTTAAAATGTAGTTGGGGAAATCCCCTAACGCTGTGCTGACAGTTAAGACTATGATATTTTTCATGGAGCAAATTGGAATCTATGGTTTTAGTAAATGACATGTCCTATGTAAACTAAAACTGTTAAATGAGAACAATACTAAAATTGTCATTGGAGTACGTACAAAGTAGTTGAAGCCATGGGTGTAGAGGTAATTGCCTCGAGAAGACATGTATAATAAGGAAAGGGATGGAGGGAGGAAGAGAGGGAACTTCACAAATAGGGAAATTTAAATGGCGTTCAAGTAAACCTGCCAAAGGGAGAAGTGGAAATCAAGGGACCTGTGTATTAACCAGAAGTGGCTGATCAGCTGAGTTCCATGAGGGTAGAAATCACATCTGCTCTTTTCTGGAACAGAGCACCTAGCACAGTACCTGGCCAGTAGAAGCTCTAATTTGTAATTCCCCAAACAGAGTCCAGTGTTGTCCAGAGGGCAGGAAAGTTACAAGTACCACTGACCGTGGTACATGGGTAACTGAGGATGGGTGCAAACTGGAAGGCAAGCAGTGAGTAAAAGAAAGAAATAGGCGGTGATAAAGTGGAGACAAGGATTTTCTTCCCAAACATTTGACTGAGAAGAGAGGTGTGCCAGTCATTAGAAGGAAATGTGCAGTTAATGATTTTTGAAGATGGAAAAAAAATGTGAGTATATTTATATGTTAAAGGGTATGAGCCGATGGAGAAAAAACGAGTTTGAGGTTAGAGGAGATGGGAAAATTGACAGAGCAAGGTCCTCAAGAAGGCAGAAGTGGATGTCCTCCAGGGCAGACATAGATTAGCTTTGGATTGAGAGAAAAGCAAGGAAGGAAACAGGACCTGGGTGACAGATGCCTGTTCTGGGTCTGTCAGAATAGAGACATTTCTGATAGAGAAGATGTTTAAGAAGAGCTCATCTGATGACCTCTATTTTTCTCTGTTATAATAGGCTTCTGTTTGGAAAGCTACTCCAGGAAAGTGAGGATAATGTGTAAAGAAGTTTAAACACTAGAAAAGCTTGATATACCTAATAAAAAGAAAATGATAGCTTCCCTCAAGGTGACTTGGACAAAAAAGTGTGTGTGATTTCCAAGATGATCTATGTATAAAATAATTTGCCCTGTGGCCATATCATAAGTCCATATTTTTTTGCAAATGAAATCATATTAGTCCAGAGTTTATTTGCTCAAAACTACTAGGGAAACAGTAGGATCTAGTTTAAATTGCTGTCAAAAAAGCAGGAATTCACTTCAATTTTAATTCTGAAGCTACCTTGTTGCTGATGTTATATTGGTGGGGTCAGGTCAGCAAATAAATCAAATCTTTAACTAGGAAAATAAGACTTCTATTTTCATAGGTATATTTGTTTCCTGTGGCTGCTATAACAAATTACCACAAGCATGGTGCTTTAAAATAGCAGAAATTGATCTTCTCATAGTTCTAGAGGCCAAAAGTCTGAAATCAGTAGCAGTGTGCCAAAATCAAAGGCACTGTGTTGGCAGTGTCCTCCTTCCTCCAGAGGCTCTAGGGGAGAATCCGTTCCTCGCCTCTTCCAGCTCCAAGTATCTGCCAGCATTCTTCGAATTGTCGCCATGTCACTCGAGTCTTCCAGGCCAGCATCTTCAAATTTCTCTTTGCCAGGTCTTCACATCACCTTTTCCATTGTGTATTTCTGATTCACCTTTCCCTAGTTCTCAAATATACATGTGATTGCATTTCTAGCCCCTAGATTATAATCCAGGAAAATCTCCATCACTTTTTTATATAAAGCAACATGTACAGATACTCAGGACCAGGATGTGAATAATGTTTGAGGGTCCCCTCCCAAACTACACAACAATAGGGAATGTTAGATAAAGCAGGGTAGGGAACTGGAAAGAACAAAAATTCTCCAGAAAACCAGGGTCAGGCCCTTGCTTTGTTACAACCGATCTGTATTTCCTAGGCAAAGTCACCTCTTCAAGGCTCACATTTATCATCTATAATACAGATGTGTAAGATGTTGGGTTTAGGAAAATAGATGCTCCCTAGAAAGAGATGGGAATACCAGATCACCTGACTTGCCTCTTGAGAAACCTATACGCAGGTCAGGAAGCAACAGTTAGAACTGGACATGGAACAACACACTGGTTCCAAATAGGAAAAGGAGTAAGTCAAGGCTGTATATTGTCACCCTGCTTATTTAACTTATATGTAGAGTACACCATGAGAAATGCTGGGCTGGAAGAAGCACAAGCTGGAATCAAGATCGCCAGGAGAAATATCAATAACCTCAGATATGCAGATGACACCACCCTTATGGCAGAAAGTGAAGAAGAACTAACAGCCTCTTGATGAAAGTGAAAGAGGAGAGTGAAAAAGTTGGCTTAAAGCTCAACATTCAGAAAACTAACATCATGGCATCCAGTCCCATCACTTCATGGCAAATAGATGGGGAAACAGTGGAAACAGTGGCTGACTTTATTTTTCTGGGCTCCAAAATCACTGCAGATGGTGACTGCAGCCATGAAATTAAAAGACGCTTACTCCTTGGAAGGAAAGTTATGACCAACCTAGATAGCATATTAAAAAGCAGACACATTACTTTGCCAACAAAGGTCCGTCTGGTCAAGGCTATGGTTTTTCCAGTGGTCATGTATGGATGTGAGAGTTGGACTGTGAAGAAAGCTGAGCACCGAAGAATTGATGCTTTTGAACTGTGGTGTTGGAGAAGACTCTTGAGAGTCCCTTGGACTGCAAGGAGATCCAACCAGTCCATCCTAAAGGAGATCAGTCCTGGGTGTTCATTGGAAGTACTGATGCTGAAGCTGAAACTCCAATACTTCGGCCACCTCATGCGAAGTGTTGACTCATTGGAAAAGACCCTGATGCTGGGAGGGATTGGGGGCAGGAGAAAAAGGGGACGACACAGGATGAGATGGTTGGATGGCATCACCGACTTGATGGACATGGGTTTGAGTGGACTCCAGGAGTTGGTGATGGACAGCCTGGCGTGCTGCGATTCATGGGGTCGCAAAGAGTTGGGACACAACTGAGCGACTGAACTGAACTGAAGGTTCCTTTTAAGGGCTTCCCTGGTGGCTCAGTTGGTAATGAATCTGCTTGCAATGCAGGAGACTTCCTATAACACAAGAAACCCAGATTTGATCCTTAGGTCAGAAAGATCCCCTGGAGAAGGAAATGGCAACCCACTCCAGTATTCTTGCCTGGAAAATCCCAAGGACAGAGGAACCTGGTGGACTACAGTTCATGGGGTCGCAAGAATTGGACATGATTTAGCAATTAAACCACCACCAAGGTTTCTTTCAGCTTCAAAATTATATTAGATATAGATAGCAGAACTGTCATATTTATCCTTCATTCTCTAAGGGAAGATAAACAGTGAGAAAGAGAGGCTGACAGACATGTTTTACATACCTTTCTAGCAACCAGAAAGGTACCAGAATAGTGGAACTAAGTCTCCAGCCCACATCTCAAACCCTACAAGACCATAAAGACAGCTCCCTTTGTTTGTATTCAGAGCTTAAAAGCAACATTTAGAACTAATTCTGTGTTCCAAAGACACTGATTTCAGGAAGTCCTGACCCCTAGGGAAAAAAATATATCTTCTATTGTAAATCGATGAATTGCCTTTCTGGCTGAGAAGCCAAATTTTAGAGGTTTCCTTAGGCTTGACCAATATGACATGACCTAATAAAATATAGTTTCTTAGTGCCCACTGATTTGTGTTACCTGCTGAGGTTTATCCTGAAATAGCCTAGAACTTATTTTATTTAAAAACACTTACTCAATGTAAATAATAACAACAACAACAATAAGGGTGTCTCACATGCGCTGAAGACTTACTCAATGTCGGCACAAGGCTAACTACATGAATTGTTTCACATGTCCTCCGTAATTTTCCATTGAAATAAGTTCCTGTTCAACAAATCATCATGGAACGCTTGCTGTGCGCCAGGCATGTAATTTACGCTGGGAATATAAGGGTGAGCAAAGGAACTTAATGTCTAAAAGAGGAGACAAATATTTAAGCAAGTATCACAGAAAGAAATGTACCATTAACAGCTGCGTTAAATGCTACATATCCAAAGAAAGCACCTGGTGCTACTGTACTCATTGCAAAGATAAATCACTTTAAAAGAAATGATGTGAACTGTTCCAAGTCACAACTGAAGTAAGAAGAAAAGTCCAGCTTTTGGTCGAGAACTATTGACTTGGAACCCCTTGAGAACTCTGGGTCTGCTATGCCTTGACCCACGCCTGATTGCTCGATCATTATTTGAAGATCTATACGCTTGTCTTTTCTGTTGGCAATTATTAAGTGGACATTTCCCACCTTGACTACTTGGCTCCATAGTTTAGTTTTATTGACTCTTCTGAACATTCCTCATATGTGAAAATTCTACAAAGAACCCTCAAGTCATTTCTGGAGTCTCTGACACTGACTTGTTATCTCATTCTATTAAGAGTTTGATTCCAGGGCCACTTCTGAAAAGTGAAAGTGTGTACTCAGTAAATTCCTGAAGCTGACAAAAACCCTTTGGCTATTATTCAAAAATGTCTACTACAGTGAACTAAAGTGGTAAGTTATTTCCGCACTCACACACGACCCCTGCCTTCAAAGTAGAGCACCAAACTATGTTTACCACTGGGTCTAAAACCATTTCCCCTTGAAGATAATATGGAATAATTTGATAATGATGGCGGCCTGGAAAGCTATGTTGACACAAATCTATTTAAATCTGCTACGCTTTAAGAAAGTTATTTTAACTGACCCCAATTGTATGCAATAAATTCCTTGTATAGGATTTTTTTTTTTCCTTGTATAGGATTTTGTAATTAAACTTCACACACTATTAACTAGAAATGGTATTAGTAAATACAGTCTTTCCTCTTATATTAACACAGCTACACTTAGGGTGAACTCTCTCTAAGTTTATCCCCTACAGTATAGTCATTTTTTCATATATAAGCAATATATTTTATGTGGGCAATGCCAGAAAAAGCCAAAATTCATCATGCATTTTATAGTTCCTATAGGTAAATATAAGCAGAAATGTTGACTGTACAACTAGTTTAATTTTTTAAAAAACCTAGTTTCAAATCTTTCTTTCCATTTGCATCCAAGATTATAATACAAATTAGTTATTTTTTAAAATTGACTTTTTGAAAACATTTTTATAATTTGAACTAATGGCAAAAAATGACTTAAAAGAGGTATTTTTTTCCCCTTAATAAAGAAGCAATTTTGAAGAGCTTTCCTCTGAGCAGCTCACTGGCAAACTAGTCAAGGAGTGACCCTGAGACTTATATTATCACCATTACATACTCAAAAGCAAGGACCCTGATCAAGTAAACAGCACAATTCAAACTGAAACACCAACCAAACCACTTTCCAGTCCCATTAAAATTGGTGACAAATGCCATTTAACCCCAAAGACCTGCTCTTCCATTCGTCCCTCCTCCCCTCCTTAACCTGTGAGAGCAGAAGATTCCTGAGAAATCATTTTCATTCTGCCTAGATCTGGTCAGCCCTACTTTAGAAATCCTTAAGTAAATACTTATAATCCCTGTTCTATTCAAGTGATCAGTCAAAGAGGACATGACATATTCTCTTACATGCCAAAGAGCTGTTTCCTTTCCTAATTAGGGGAGAACACTGCAAATGATAGTTCTAAATAAATGTATAATGTAATCTACTGATAATGACAATGTAAATATTATGGCAATTAGGGAAACAAATGTACATATATTTGAATATTCCTCAGAGGCTGAAATCCTTCCATGGTAAATCTTTGGCAGAAAAACTCTCTGGTGGGTGGGTTCCGCTGAGGAAGTGGGGTGTTCTACTTGGCTTCTGGCTCAGGCTCTAGGAGATGATTTGAGGAGGGAGATTCCAAGAGAAGGAGCCACTTGCAGTAAATTACCTTTCAGGAGAGAATTAGGAATCCCTGTTCTCATGGTTTCAAATCCTGGGTGGGGTAAGACTAGATGTCCCCTTGGCAAGAGGTGTTGAGGAACAGAAGACAGACAGTTTGCAGGGATCTGGGCAATCTGTCTTTCTGAGCAGAGCCCTACTTCAGAGTTCACATATACATGGTAACCAGAGATCAAAAGCATTGTTTCACTGTGAGAACATTTTTCTCCAGATAAGGTGGTACTTCTTCATAAAGCATTCATAAGAAGAAAAAAAATATGAAAGACTATACTATGAATTACAACATCTGCACTGATATTATGCAAGTCCTACTTAATTTTAGGCCATGTTTATCTAGTCTTAGTCTTCCCACCATTAAAAAGGGATTGCACCATTCCCTCACACCATATATAAAAGTAACACAAAATAGTTTACAGATTTAAATGTAAGAATGGAGCCCATAAAACTCCTAGGAGACAACATAGGCAGACCACTGTTTAACAAATTGTAGCAACATTTTTTTTAATAAGTCTCCTAAGGCAAAAGAAACAAATGCAAAAATAAACAAATGGGGCCTAATCAGACTTACAGGCTTTTGCACAGCAAAGGAAACCACTGACAAAACAAAAAGGCAATCTATGGAATGGGGACAAATATTTGCAAATGATGGGACTGACAAGAGGCTAATATTTAAAATATACAAAGAGCTCATATAACTCAATATAAAAAAAACCCCAAACAACCCAATCAAAAAATGGTCAGAATATCTAAATATACATTTTTCTGAAGAAAATATACAGATGGCTAATAGGCATATGAAAAGATATTCAACACAACTAGTTAATAGAGAAATGCAAATCAAAGACAACAATGAGATATCACCTCACACCTATTAATGGTTAGCATTCAAAAACAACAAATGTTGGAAAGGATGCAGAGAAAAGGGAACCCTCCTACACAGCTGGTGGGAATATAAATTTGTACAGCCTTGTGGCTCAGCTGGTAAAGAATCTGTCTGCAATGCGGGAGACCTGGGTTTGATCCCTGGGTTAAGACTCCTTGGAGAAGGGAAAGGCTACCCACTCCACTATTCCAGTCTGGAGAACTCCACGGACTGTATCGTCCATGGGGTTGCAAAGAGTCGGACATGACTGAGTGATTTGGGCTTCCCTGATAGCTCAGTTGGTAAAGAATCCACCTGCAATGCAGGAGACCCTGGTTCGATTCCTCGATCCAGAAGATCCGCTGGAGAAGGGACAGGTTATCCAATCCAGTATTCCTGAGCTTCCCTTGTGGTTCAGCTGGTAAAGAATCCACCTGCAATGCAGGACACCTGGGTTCAATCCCTGGGTTGGGAAGATCCCTTGGAGGAGGGATCCACTCCAGTATTCCCGCCTGGAGAATTCTCATGGACTGTATAGTCCAAGGGGGCACAAAGAGTCAGACACAAGTGAGCCACTTTCACTTTCACAGCCACTATGGAAAACAGTGTGGAGGTTCCTCAAAAAACTAGAAATAGAGATCCTATACGATCTATGGATCATATATGACCCAGCTTTCTATTCCTGGGTATATATGTAGAAAAACACTAATTTGAAATTATACATACACTTTAATGGTCATAGCAGCATTATTTATAATAGCTAAGACATGGATACAACCTAAATGTCCATCAACAGAGGATAGGGTTAAGATGTAACACACACACACACACACACACACACACACATACACACAGAAATATTACTCAGCCATAAAAAAGAATTAAATTCTGCCATCTGGAGCAACATGAACGGACCTAGAGAATATTATGCTTAGAAAATTAAGTCAGTCAGAGAAAGACAATACCATATAATATCACTTATATGTGGAAATCTAAAAAAAACTAAAACCACAAATGAAGGTATATGCAAAACAGAAACAAAATCACAGATATAGAAAATAAACTTGTGGTTACCAAAGAATAAAGTAAAGGCAGGAGGGACAAATTAGAGGTATAAGATTAAGAGATACAAACCAACACGAGAAACAAGGATGTGCTGCATGGTGGTTTAGTCACAAAGTTGTGTCTGACTCTTGCAACTCCGTGGACTGTAGCCTGCCATGCTTCTCTTGTCCGTGGGATTCTCCAGGCAAGAATACTGGGGTGGGTTGCCATTTCCTTCTCCAAGGGATCTTCCTGATCCAGAAATTGAACCCAGGTCTCCTGCATTGCAGGCAGATTCTTAACCGATTGAGCTACGAGGGAAGCCCCTATATACTGCATGCCAAAGAGGATTATAGCTCTTATTTTATAATAAACTATCAGTTCAGTCGCTCAGTCGTGTCTGACTCTTTGTGACCCCATGAAAAGCAGCACACCAGGCCTCCCTGTCCATCACCAACTCCCAGAGTCCACCCAAACCCATGTCCATTGAGTCAGTGATGCCATCCAATCAACTCATCCTCTGTAGTCCCCTTTTCCTCCTGCCCCCAATCTTTCCCAGCATCAGGGTTGTTTCAAATGAGTCAGCTCTTCACATCAGGTGGCCAAAGTACTGGAGTTTCAGCTTCAGCATCAGTACTTCCAATGAACACCCAGGACCGATCTCCTTTAGGATGGACTGGTTGGATCTCCTTGCAGTCCAAGGGACTCTCAAGAGTCTTCTCCAACACCACAGTTCAAAAGCATCAATTCTTCGGTGCTCAGCTTTCTTCACAGTCCAACTCTCACATCCATACATGACCACTGGAAAAACCATAGCCTTGACCAGACGGACCTTTGTTGGCAAAGTAATGTGTCTGCTTTTTAATATGCTATCTAGGTTGGTCATAACTTTCCTTCCAAGGAGTAAGCGTCTTTTAATTTCATGGCTGCAGTCACCATCTGCAGTGATTTTGGAGCCCAGAAAAATAAAGTCAGCCACTGTTTCCCTGTCTATTTGTCATGAAGTGATGAGACTGGATGCCATGATGTTAGTTTTCTGAATGTTGAGCTTTAAGCCAATTTTTTCACTCTCCTCTTTCATCAAGAGGCTGTTAGTTCTTCTTCACTTTCTGCCCTAAGGGTGATGTCATCTGCGTATCTGAGGTTAATAACCTATGATAGAGTGTAATCTGCACAGATATTGAATCACTATGCTGTATACCTGAAACTAATATAGTATTGTAAATCAACTACTCTTCAATTTAAAAAATAAATAAGTAAATAAAAATTTTAAAAAGGGATTGTGCTATATCCCTTCTAGTTCCTTTATGCTCTATCTTAAGGCAGTTAAAAAAAAAGACAGTTAACATCTAAGTAATATACTTCAACTGTTAGATTGACTATTTCTTGATTACAGAATTAATAAGTTATCATTATAATGCAAACATGAATGACTAAATGACAAAACTCCTATTTTTTATCATTAATTTTCTCGTATCTATATATGTGCACACACACACATACACATATATAGGCTATGATAAATATACATATTTGAATCCTGCTTCTGTGACCTTGCAACTATGAACATTTCCTCATATCATTAAAAAATTTGTGAAAATATGGCTTGTAGTGATGTATGATATTCCATTATGTGGATGAATTGTGATATATTTAATGTACCTATCATGAGATATATACAGAGTTTCTAACATCAATAATCTCTTATAAAAATGTTCATCTCTGTTGTGTTTGAGGCTCGCTCTCTCTCTCATGGTTGACTCAAATGCTAACACTGGCAAGTCAGGAATAAAGAGTTTTGAATGCCTGCCTAGTGCTTGCTAGCCATGTGATCTCTGTGGATGTTTAACTTTTGAGAATCTCAGATTCTGGATCTACCAAATGGGGCCCACAAGCCGTATCTTTCATGGCCATAGTCAAGGTGTGTTTATATGTATGTCAAATGTCTGCAATACAGAAGCCTCCTAGTAAGAATCAGATGCTTTCTCCTCCTATCTCTTTTTGTCTTAATCCAGGAGTCCAAACTGCCTGTGATTAGATTTCAGGATTTCTGTAACAATTCCTGGAATTGTGTACAAACTTCTGTATGCTCAGATGTTTTTCAGGGGGAAAAACTCCCATAAGCATTAAGAAGCATTGCAAATCTCATTCCTCCTCCATATCTTTCCATTTTGCCACAGTGCAGTAGGACTGGCATTGACCTTGTCCCTAAGGGCTGCCTCATTGGCCCTGATTTCTCTCTGAAGGTTTCCCTCATCTGTTGGGGAGCTAACTCTACAACATGAACCTAGCCTGACATACAGTTTCTATGCTGACATTCCAAGGCACTCAGCCTCCATTTCTTGGCACACAATGAGTATTCAATCACTCAACTGATGTAACTTGTTGCTGATATTATTATATACTTGATGAAATTTTCAGGAGAGGTCCATGCATCTTAAATTAAATGACTAGCTTGACCATGGAAGGTATGGTACATATGAATGGACACCTCCCTCCTCCTGTCTGTCTTTATCTCTGTCTCTCTCTCTTTCTCAACTCAGACCTATAGGGATTGAACCAAATTCTGAAGTTCCCTTTATCCTAAGAAGGTTTATAAATTTATCAAATGAGTCCAGAGATTACAATTTCTTTTACCTCATAGAAAAGGATGTGCGCAGGGGAGAGGGATTTGGCAAGGCAAACATCAATATACAATGTTAAAATGGGATGATGGTCCATCTGTCTTGAACAACCCCAACCACAAGCTGACTGGCAAAGGAGAACTTCTGAGATTTAGACACCAAGGGATTATCTTTTAATGGGCTGTCACAGGGTTCTGTGGTATGAAATTAAACATTTACTCACAGGTCAGCCACTACTTACACTAGACATTCTGCAGCGTGAACTCCCTGGCACAATTACCAATGTGTGGCTTTACCAAGACAAGTTTTGGGGCTTTTCTCTCCTACTTCTGTTAGAATATAAGTAGTGGTACACACTTACTTCCTTTAGCTACAAAATTTAATACTGTACTTGGAATTCTGTAGATTTAAAAACCATTTCTTTTTAACATAAGGAATTGTGAGTTGAGCGCAAATAAAATATGCAACAAAATAAAACAAATAATGACTTCAACACAGTTTAACTTTGAATGAAAACTTTCCAGAACATTTATCTGAAAAAGGACTATTTTCCTGCTTCCATGTGTCAAATACTTCTCTATTTCCTCACAACTGTATTCTGGACAGGATGACAAAATATAACTAGAAGACTCCCCACTACTCTCTCTACCTTAACTATTATGTGATAAAGGATGGACTGGAATTCAAAAGCTATTGTTTGTTAGGATTAACGGCTGCTGGATTCGTTGAAAGAATACTTCTAAAATTACATGGATGGACAAACAACCTGAATAGAGAAATGAGCAAACTTTCCCTAGAGCTTCCTTGGCTGGCTGAATCACTGAATGGCAGCTGACAAGGTTTTCAATAATGCCAAGTCAGCTGGTTCTATAACGCTGTGTGCCCCAAACATAATTAAAAGTGTTAACAAGTTTGTAGCCTTTATCAGAACATATTCCCCTTGCATACCTTCAGTGACCTGGTCACAGCTACTAGAGACAAATCTCTTGTTTTACTTTATGTACTAAGGTCACTGTACCCTAGGGAACTTCCTTGACTGTATCATGCCCGAATCCGGAAGACTCCAAAATCTACCCAGATGAATTGTATAGGCTTGCTCCAACAGCATCCCTTGCCTTTATTGGGCTTCCCTGGGGCCTTAGATGTTAAAGAATCTGCTTGAAATGTAGGGGACCCAGGTTTGATCCCTGGGTTGGGAAGATACCCTGGAGAAGGGAATGACTACCCACTCCAGTATTCTTGCCTGATTCCATGGACAGGAGGAGCTTGGTGGGCTACAGTCCATGAGGTGGCAAAGAATCAGACATGACTGAGCAATTAACAGTTTCATTTTTCTTTCACTCCAACAGCATCCCTTTCCTTTCTCAGGATGACAGCAAAACATTAATCCTTTCGGATGTTTATGGAGGAGAAAAATGTGTATGGTTTGGGTCATCTTCTGTTAATTACTTTAAGTCCGTCCATACAACAGTGAAGTGAGCTAGGTTTCCTCAGACTTGTGTTGAAAAGGGGCCAGAAGAATCAAGTTATCCCCAGCGTATTACATTTTGGAAAATGAGGGCTGTAGATGTAAGATCGCTTAGCAGCATCTGAGCTTTCTAACTGCTGATGTACTGCTCTTCCCATACCACACTGTAAATTGTTGTGTCTGTGCTTCTAGAGCTGGGATAACCACATAGACCACACAGGTCAAATCACAGGTCTAAAAGTAGTCACTGGTGATTGAGACGAAACAATGCCAGATATTCTTAAAAGAGAGTAAATGCATATTAAGCACCTACCTAATGTCTTGCTTATATTCAGTACTGAGTAAATGACAGTGATTTTTTTTTCCTGTTATGTAAGGCATTATAGATAAATGGACAACTAGACAACAGTATTATTTTTCTTATAAGACTGCTGGTCAGGAATGAAACCCTTCTGTATTCTGCCAGAGGAGACATCATGACTTGATCACAGCATTCTTTCCCACTGATTCTCCTTGGAGACTTTGAATTCTTCAAAAGACATCACTTCCAACAGCCACCATGAAGTTGACTCCAAATGAAACTTACTTATTATACTTAAAGATCAGGATCTGTACCCTGTTCCCCTCTGCATCCCCCTACCAGTGCTACCACATGCTCTGTGCATAATACGTATTCAGTAAATATACTAAAAACATACAATCAACTTAACACCAATGGGATAATTACAAGAGTGCTGCCGGGGGAAAATTAGAGGCTGGGGATTGCTGTTTATTCTGAAAAATCCCAAACCTCTTGCAGGGTTGCTGAGAGCAATAACTCAAAGGACAGGGTTTACGCCGGGTCAGAGAGACATCTTGGCTCCTCAGAGCTCCTTTCTTAGTTAAAACAGGAGTGCTGGGGCAGGAAGGAGGGGGAGGTTGGGGGGGGGGGGTCAAGGGCCACCTAGACCTGAGCTGAAGCCATGTGGTTCTACTTGGAGCTTCCAAGTCAGTGGCGCCAGTGGTCGTTTCCTCAATTATTTTAGGCCAGCATCTCCCCCTTGGCATTGGTTCTGGATCTTTGTGGCTGGACATTTACCCTCCCTGGCTCCACATGAATAATTCAGGGAGGTGGCCCAAAGCCAGAAGCTGCCCCAGAGCCCCAGATTCCATCATCAGCTCTCAGATGGGCTTTACTTAATGGCACCAGGAGACAGGGAGAATATGGATGATGACTCACTATCACATCCCTTAGAGGGAGAAAAAAAGCCCACGGGGAAGAGATGAGCATTCGGCTCCTATGAAGTTAAGAAAATATAATTTAGTCATCCAGATATCTCATTGGTAATAAAATTACAGATGAATCAAATCTAATTAGACCTGTTAAGTCTGGTGAAATGTTTAATTAATCTTAATTGGCTACCTCTGAAAGTAGCTTTGCATCCATTTCTTAAACAAAATAGAAACATTACAGCTCAAGTGACAGACTGTATGATCAGGTGATGAGTAAATACTAGTAGAATTGAGATGGTGTTGTATGAATTTAGAACAGGGGTTTCAAATTTTAATGCTGTCAGGGAACAGGCTGGGATTTTAATTTGAGCAGTAGGACAAGAGGGTAGCTGGGATGAACAGTTCTTTTTTGGCTTAATCTTTGAATTCAGTATATTTATACACTTCTGGCCATTAAAAAAAAAAAATCATCTGCAGTCCAAATTTGGCCAGTCCACAGGAGTTTGCAACTCTTGATTTAGAGACTTCCTTAAAATGAGCTCAAGCTCTTTAAAAGAAATTCTTATACTCAAATAATAGATGAATCGTTCAGCAGAGTCAGGTTATTTTCCAATTTCTCATTTCCATCTATACTTCCTACTCCAGCAATACAAAGATGGGCAAATAGAATCTCAGGAATTAAGCTAATGCTTTAGCTGTAGAATGTGGAGATATTTAAGAGGCAGCATGGTTAGGCACTGACCAGTGAGAACAGATGCCAGTCGAAGAACCAGAGCCCCCTTAGGAAACTAGGCCGTTAGTTTCTGGAATGTGAGGAGGTCTGGAGGGACTCGGGCTGGGGGGCGGGAAGCTCAGGTAAAGAGAGGCCTGTGGAGGGCTCAGGCACGACTTTGCCCGACTCTCTGCGACCCTATAGACTCTAGCCCTCCAGGCTCCTCTGTCCATGGGATTCTCCAGGCAAGAACACTGAAGTGGGTTGCCATGCCCTCCTCCAGGAGATCTTCCCAACCCATAGGTTGAACCTGCATCTTCTGCATTGCAGGCGGATTATTTACCTCTGAGCCACAGAGGAAGCAGCCCCGTGACAGAAATATCTGTGTCTTAGAAACCAGTATGGCTGCTCTGTTATTTACTAACTGAATATCCCAGGAGGGGAAGCAAGTTCTGAGTTGCATCCAAGAATCTTTCCCATCAGAGTCTGTGCTAGCTTTCAAGACTACTTTTGATACTATGAATCCCAACGGTATCTGATCTGGCTATTGGGCATACCCAGTTCTGTTTGGACACTCTTCCACTGAGCTTACCATTTGAAACCTTAGCGAGACAAAGAAAACTTACAACCTAATGACTTTCATTTTCATACCTGACAGAAGATAAACTCACAATTATAGCCTGAGAGCTAGAGATCTTAGAAAATGACATCATACTTTCCACTTCTCCCAGGTACTTTTGAAGAGAAATATGCCTGAATCACTTCTTTGCTGTTTACTAATACTACACAAGGTGAATTTCAGGAAGCAGAACTGAAGTATTCTGAGGGGAGAGCTTATACAAGGCTGAGCCTAAAATCTGCTAAGGTATCTGGTCACATTTTTCATATTATGCCTCAGATTTAGCAAAATTGCTAGATATCAATAAAAATGGAAGATATTGCTTCCATCAATAGCAACAAGTTATACCATTCATTCAGCTGCCTCTTATGTTTACATTACTCAATGTATATGTATTATCTTTTAAGCTTACAGCAACCCTATGTGGTACATTTTATAATCCCCATTTGCAGATGAAGAAACTAAGGTAGTCACAGTGATACTGACCAAGGATTCTTAGGTGGTCAGGGGCAGGGCTGGAATTTGAATCCTAACATCTAACTACATCTAACTGCAAAGATTCAGCTCTCAATCTCCACCAGCATTGCTCGACTTTTCATTAACCCTTGCTGCTGCTGCTAAGTCGCTTCAGTCGTGTCCGACTCTGTGCGACCCTGTAGACGGCAGCCCACCAGGCTCCTCCATCCCTGGGATTCTCCAGGCAAGAACACAGGAGTGGGTTGCCATTTCCTTCTCCAATGCATGAAAGTGAAAAGTGAAAGTGAAGCCACTCAGTCGTGTCTGACTCCTAGTGACCCCATGGACTGCAGCCTACCAGGCTCCTCCGTCCATGGAATTTTCCAGGCAAGAGTACTGGAGTGGGTTGCCATTGTCTTCTCCTCATTAACCTCTATAGCCAATTTAAACTCTAAGCTCTATCCAAAGAAATGTAATGTAAGCCACACGAGAACGCTGAAAATGTGTGGTAAAATACACATAAAATGTACCGTTTTATAATCGGCATAATTCACTGGTACTAAGTAGTCACTACCACCACTATCCATTGCCAGAACTTTTTCATCACCCACAACAGAAACGCCTTTCCTTTTAAACACTAAGTCTGCATTCCCCCTACTTCTAGTCCATGGTCACTTCTAATTCTACCTTCTGTCTCTATGAATTTGCCTATTCTAAGTATTTGATATAAATGGAATCATGCATTATCTATCCTTTTATGTCTGCCTTATTTTACTTAGCATATTTTCAAAGTTTCATCCATGCTGCTGCATGTATCAGAATTTCCTTCCTTTTAAGGCTGAATAATATTTCATTGTATTATATTGTATTATATACATGAAATAATATTTCATTGTACCACATTAAATTTATCCATTCATCTCTTGACTGGCATTTGGGTGATTTTATGTATGAATTTTTAAATGCTCTGGCGTCTCATTTAAAAGTAAAAAGTGAAGTTAATTTTAATTACATTTTTTTATTTAACCTAGTATAGCCAACTTATTATCATTTCAACATGTAAAATTATTAAGAGCATATTTTATATTCTTTGTTACTAAGTTTTTGGGTTATAGTATGTATTTCATATTTACATCACATCTTAATCTGGTCCAACTATATTTCAAGGGTTCAATAACCACATGAGCATAGGGGCTACCAGCCTGGTCAGAGCTGCTCCAGAAATTTACTTGGGGCCCTTCTCTTTAATGATGTTCCTTTGAGTCTGAAACCTTACTGATGTAAACATACCATCTGGTTTCAATGATATTTAAAGTTCCCTTTTCAATTATCTGTAATTAATGTATTTCTTTCTAACACTGGATATTGTAAAAAGATAATACAACATGGTCAAGATGAGGTTCAAGACACATGTATATAAGATAAAGGCAAGGCAGTATATTATTTATTGCCAAAAAGCAAGGGATACATAATAGCAACTTTATCTAGAGCAAATATAAGGTTCCAAGACTATAGAATTTTTCTTCTGATTTGTGAATTTTTTACACACAGTTTATGAAAGGTTAAAAAATCATTTTACTTAAGCATTTAATAGATCATCTTAATTTAAAATATAACGACATGGAATCTGAAATTTCTTTGAAAACCTAGGATGATTAAAGGAGGAATTAAGGAGAGGCCCATGAATATCAGAGTCATTGAGGAAGAAAGGACAACATTTATGAAATGACAGCCTTGTATAAGCCACACCCCATGCCTACTATGTACACACACAGGTCAAATTGTATGATATCAGTATTTGACTGTTTTTGACTTAGAAAACTATCAGTTTCAAAAAGTTCAACCTAATGCACCATTTCATCACTGCATGTGATATTAGCAAATTAATTCTTCATGAAAAAAGTAGAGTTCAGCAGGGGTCTGAGGACTGTATACAATGTACATAGGAAGAGAGGAAGGTGAGATTCTTTTGAGAAGATGGAGTCAGGTAAAGGGAAGGGAATTAACTTTATAATAACAGCAGTGGCAATAATAATAATAGTCGTCACTGGTTTTTGAGTGCTTATAACGTGGCAAAGCATTTTATATGTATAACCTCATTTAACACTTATCACAACTTTGTAGGAAAGATATTCTCATTCTCATTTGGAAACGAAGATGCTGAGACTCAAGAGAGACATTTTTGTTGTTGTGGGTCAGTCACTCAGTCGTGCACAACTCTTTGTGATCACACAGACTGCAGCAAGCCAGGCTTCCCTATTCTTCATCTCCCAAAGCTTGCTCAAACTCATGTCCATTGAATTGGTGATGCCATCCAACCATCTCATCCTCGGCTGTCCCTTTCTTCTCCTTCCTTCAATCTTCCCCAGCATCAGGGTCTTTTCTGACAAATAGACAACTTATTCCTGACAACTTATTTATCTCTCAAGTTGATTAAAATTACTATGTTATTTCTGACTCCAAAGCACTCAACAACCATCCATGTTTGCCAGGGACCGAGGGGTTCCTAGAGCCTGACTTCTCATTTTAAAACAGGGACAGTCTTAAGCAAATGGGAACAAGTTAGGCACCCTAATGCCAGAGTTCTAATAGTCTGTTATGGCAACTTGGGGCCCCTGCCCACCAGTTTAAAGAGATCTTTTCACTAGGTACAGAATATATGTGGCAGATAGTAATGTTTTTTCCATTTTTTAATCTTTTTTATTGTTAATGTGAGCCAGCAAGAATATTTTCTTAAACTAGGTAATAGTTGAAACAATTGCCCACAAATGTGGACATTCCCCCATGATGCTGGGTACAATATTTAATAGTGGTGATTCATGGACTGTTTCACTTTAGTATCGATGGCAGGAGTTCTTAACCTGGGGTAGATGGTGGGGGGCATCCGAGAAATTATAACACTATCTTCATTAACTTCTAATTGAAATTCAGCATTTCCTTCAATTATGACTACAAAGAATCAACCACAAAATTATTAGCTGTACCTGTGATTTTATCACTCATATAAATTGTATATGTTTTCATATCACACTGTAGCTATTGAGATGCACGATTTAAACTCATCACTTTAAAATTACAGTAATTATCAGGCCTACTGCAGCTCTGATATTTAATATATTAATAAATACATGAATTACTGATTTGTTTTGAAAAAAATATTTTGACAAATGCATTTCAATATAATTAGTTTGCTTTGCAATTTTATGCTCTTTTTTACACAATCAAAAACATTTTGAAAAAGAGTTAATGCCCCACAAGAGGTTAAGAACCCATGTTCTAAACCTACGGGTAACAGACATACTTCCGTAAATCAACATCAACACTTTTTCTCCACTCCTGATACCACATCACCACATCACCAACCCACTGCTTCCACAGAGGAGTTAACCACCACGTGCCTGGCTTTCAAGATCTAATCGAAGGCTGCCTCTCAGGTTCTAATCTAATCCTGTTCAATGGGAGGATTTGGGCTACAATGGACTAAATTTAGAAAATAAACATATTCACCAGCTAGGAAGTGAGGGACTGGGCTTTAAGCCTTAGAAGGAAGTAGGCTCCCTTAACTCAGTGCAGCCCACCCATTCTTTCACAGGCATTTTCCTTCCCTGGCCAATTGTGAGAGTCTCTTTGTGAATAACATGTCTGGATTAGTTTGCTGAACAATTGCCTCGTTTTAGTTAGCCTCTGATTGTCCTTGCTTTTGTGAGTCAAAAATCCTTAATCTTATTTGAATGAAATTTAATTCCCTAGAGAGCTGAGTCTTTAGTCTCTTAGTTTTATAAAGTGAGTGCTTAGAGAAAATGTAGGAGAGCTGACATGGGACTCCTTTAAAGCTAGGTCAAGCTCCTAAGAAAATAATTAGATAAATGTGCACTCCAGTTGGGGAGAAAAGGAGGAAAAGAATTTCTCCACAAATTGCTTTTAGAACATTTAAGTGGAATTGAATTTGATTGTCAAGAGCCAGACAGCTCTCAGGAGGTCATTTGATCTAGTCCCCTGTTGCTGAACCAGAGCACATGTGTGAAAATCTAGCCCAAACTTAAAAAGCTTTACAGAAGAGAACAGATAATGTACCTAAGCAGGTCCTGCCAGGTAGGTGGGAGGAGGTTGCTGACTGAAAGGAATATTCATAATAAGCCATATGGTAGCATGAGCTCATTAATTAATTATTTAATTAATGAAATACATATTTATTGAGCCCCTACCATGTATCAGAGACTGTCCTGGGCACCTGAGACATATTCGTGAGATTACATTTTAGTGGGGGGCAGGGAAACTGATACACAATAAACCTATTAAGAATGTGATAATGTGTGTTGCGAAGAGAGAAGTACACTGAAAACAGAAAAAAAAATTAGAGCAGGGAACAAAAATGGAAGTACTGAAGTGTTGGCAGAGAAGGGATACCTTTGTAAACTTGTAAATACAAATGAGTTACTACATGTTAAGAACTTAGAATGATGCCTAGTATGATAAGTCCTCAATAAATTATATGCATATAAAATATGCATTAAATATACCATATATATTTAGTAATGCATATTATATATTATGCAATATACATTATATATGTATGTATATACATATCATTTTGGTTACTATCATAATAGATGGGCTTGATTGGGTACAAGAAATAGAAACAGACTTAAGCAAAACAGGAATTTTATTAGAAGGGTGGTGAGGGTGCCTCTGAAGAACCTCTCAGAATTAGTTGAGAACTTGATGCCAGCAGAGAACACTTCATAGTGTTCTCTGCCCAGATCTTGGCAAGATGGGGAGAGCAAAGGAGAAGGTCATCTCAAAGAAGGAAATTGGTGAAAAGATGAAGCATTGAGACTGAAAGATAGTGTCATTCTAGTTAATAATGTGACAGAGTTCTATAAGATAGATTTGGTTTCCAAAGCAGGTACTGGAGGAGGGTGTTACACTTTCCCAATATGAGTCACAGATGAATATGATGTCAAATTTAGGGGATGGGTTTTAATTTCACAGCATATAAAGTATACTAGGGCTTCCCAGGTGGCGCTAGTGGTAAATAACCTGCCTACAGATGCAGGAGATTTAAGAGACATGGGTTAGATTCCAGGGGTTGGGAAGAACCCCTGGAAAAGGGGATTGCAACCCACCCCAGTATTCTTGCCTGGAGAATCCCATGGACAGAGGAGCCTGGCGGGCTACAGTCCATAGGGTTGCAAAGAGTCAAGACACGACTGAAATGACTTAGCATGCACACAGTATATACTATGACTTTCCTATCTAAAAATTACTGAATCACAACCATGATCAGTTCACACTTGGAAACCTATAGATGGATTCTGGATATACAGATAATCTCTGAGGAGGGAATTCTTGTCCCAAAGGTGGTCAGCTGGGTAATAAATGAAATGAAACCAAACTATATATGTTCTCTTGACTTTTGATCACCTCTTTTCAAAAGAAACAAAGTCAATGTTGGCTAAAACAACTTTCCCTGCCCTTGGTTTCCCTACTCATCATCCCTTCTTATTGCTTAGTTTAGACTTGTCCACGTGCTTACAGCTCTGACGCAAGAAACTGTCTGTTACCCAGAGGAAACCTGAGTGCCTTCAAGCTGAGAGGTACAGGGGTCTCTATGGGCTATTGAAACTGGTTGTAGTGCATCTAAGAGCATAATTACCAGTTCAGTGTGATTTTCCAAAACTTTCTCACCTGAGACACAATAATTAAAAACACAATAATTCTACCTGAGTAATTCAAACACTTGATTTGTCCCTGTGAATTTCTCCCAGCACATACAGAGGCTGGGATCTGTGGCCACACTATCCCCATTTGCATATTTTACTTCCAATCTCTGGGCATGGAAGTTCCCTTTTCCTTGTAGAGCCTCTTTTTAGGCAGAAATCTCCCATTTTTCAATGAATCATGCTTATTTTGGATGTCATCATGTTGCAGGTGTGTGAAGATTTAAAGGAAGGATTTGAGTCTGAGATATAAATGATTTGGGTTTCAAATATGGAAGGCCAGAGAGACTTATATTTTTATGACCAAATGGAATAGTAATATATTTAGACATATGGTATTCACATTATGTCTCATTTTCTTCAATGTTGTTGGCAGGAAAGCCATAGCAAGAGAAATGGCTTTCTCTTCCCTTGTGGTTATCTGAAGCAGTGGAGAGTCACCAACCAACATTTGGTTCTTACATTGATCCTCTCTGCTCAGGATAAAGAATCACAGGCCACCAGCTAACAATAGGATGGTATAAACCATCAAGTGTTGGGGAATTTAAAAGTATTCAAATGCCAACTCATTACCTCCCTAGACCTTACCATTTTTAGGAAGTACCTAGAAGGAGATAATACTATAATAACCTTACAGAAGGAAAAATCTGAGCCAGAAGCATCAGGGGTCTACTCCAAGTATGAGGATCCAGTTTCCCTTCTGAACCCCTTAAAGAATTCAGAACCACAGGGGAAAATAAAGGTAACACAAGACAACGTTCACTGAAGTGCAATATATGCCTATATCAGTAGGTAAAGTTCCTTAACCAGATGTTGGTACCAGGCACTGTTCCAAGCACTTTACATTACTAACTTATCTAAAAATTTCACAATAATAGTAAGAATTAGACACTTGTTATTTTGATTTTACAGAAGAGGAATCTGAGCAAAGAGATGTTAAATGTCTTGCCTATCATCACAAAGCTAGCAATTAGCAAAGCTGGGATTTGAACCCAGGTTTTCTGGCTCCCAGGTCTGTGCTCTCAGCTACCGTACCTATCAGTTTCACATGCATCTATCACTGTATATTTGAAACAAAAAGATAACAAGCTATTATTGCTCTGGATAAGCCTAAAGTACAGACGATACTGCTAGTCCGTTTGGTATAGATATGATACCCAAATGGGCTCATGAATAAGTCAAGCCTTCAGTGACAATACCTTCTATCATATCACATTGGAAGGATGGGTATGATGTTATCTTATGCTATTAAATTAAAACCAATGTACCTATATTAAATTACAGGTTTATTTTATTTTTTTATTTTTATTTTTTTTGATTGCATACTTTTTTTTAAAATTTATTTATTTATTTTTTCAGTGGGTTTTGTCATACATTGACATGAATCAGCCATAGATTTACACGTATTCCCCATCCCGATCCCCCCTCCCCCCTCCCTCTTCACCTGATTCCTCTGGGTCTTCCCAGTGCACCAGGTTCGAGCACTTGTCTCATGCATCCCACCTGGGCTGGTGACCTGTTTCATAAATTACAGGTTTATTTTAAATGTACAGATTTATACAGGTAATCTGAATATCTGTGTATATGGCTTTATTCTTTTCAGGGTTATATTTCATGATATTTTTCCCCAAAGGGCAAAAACTTTGAACGCTATGTTTGAATGATTAATTTTGGGAAACACTGATGGTAGTCCAAATCTCCTATTTTAAAAGTGAGAAATTCAAAGCCTGGGTTCCTAAAGGAACTTGCTAAAAGTAACACAGTTAATGTCAACAATGGTTAATGTTTTTTGAGCTCTTGCTATGTATCAGGTACCATTTTAATTGTTGTTAAAAGGCTTACAGATATAAATTTAATTACAACTTGTAAGGTAAATAGTATTGTTATTATCTCCATTTTACAGATAAGGAAATATAGGCTTAGAGATAATGTTTAATTTGTCCTAAAAGGCAATATGGCTGTAAGAGTTAGAACTGGGATTGGAATCTCAGTCTTTCTAATTCCAGCGCCCAGATGTCATCTGTGCAACTACATTTCCATTCATGAAGTGTTAACAGTTAATTACAAAGCAAATCCTTTTCTATAGTTCTTTCAACATTACATGGCCTCCCACTGCCTCTGTTTACTGAGATTAGCTGCCATAAAATATAACTTTAGATGTAAAAAGTGGAAGGTATTATGCTGACGTGTACCCTCTCCTCAGAAATAATTACTTGAAGTTTCAAAATGAATGCCTTTCACAGCAGAAAGCTATTATCATATCTGTCACAGCAGCAAATGTTCTTCATTTTAATATGACTGAAATAATGCCATTAGATTACAAATAATTAATGGTACATTCACAAAAGTTTTGTAAGACCATGATGTTTTCATAACAAAATGATGTAACATGTTAGGGACCAGCCAAGTATAATTTAACTTCTCCCAGAATTCTCCTTCTCTACCTTCTCTTGCTCCAACCCTCATCTTGTTTTGTATTTCTAAATTTTACTAGGCACTGATATTACTTCAATAACAAACCATAGCCTTTAGGTAAGTCTTTCATCAGAAAGACAATCTCAAGGTTTCCTTTATAAACAGCATGTTGATTCACTGCCACTCTTTGGTGATGATAAAAATGAAGCAATTGCCAGTTGAAGACAGTGGCTGCAGAAGAAATAAAGACTGACATGCATGTATGCTTGGTCATGGGCAACTCTTTGTGACTCCAAGGACTGTAGCTGCCGGGCTCCTCTGTCCATGGGATTCTCCAGGCAAGAATACTGGAGCAGGTTGCCATGCCCTCCTCCAGGGGATCTTCCTGACCCAGGGAGCCAACGCTTGTATTGCAGGTGGATTCTTTACCATGGAGACACCTGGGAAGCCATTAAGCCTGATGTTCTGTTTTTTTAAAAAAGCGGAGCAAATGAAGCAAAGCCGCCACATAAACCAGAGAAAATCTACTCTATGGAGATTAACGAAATCCCCTATCATCTCAGACATGAGTCAAGTGTGATTTCCATTTTACAAACTCAGGAAATTAAGGCCTCAGAACCCACAGGGAGTGGAACCCAGTGAGCACACACACCCACACCTGTCTACTGGTAAAGGTGCCGCTTCACCATCATCCTGTGCCCAGGCAGGAGGAAAGCCGGCAGTGCACAGGGAGCCCTTGGAACACACACGATCCTGATGATGATCCTCTCTCATTATTTCAGTTTCCTAAACACTTTTCCTGTGATTAAGGAACTGAATTAATTGTTGACAAGGTGGCTGGCCAGCACAGAGCAAAAATCCCACTCATGTGGGATGTGTTCCCTCTAAGTGGGGCAATGGGAAAGCATGTGGTATTGTTTTGTTTTTTCTGAGAAAGGGCTTGACAATTGGTCAGTGTCCAACAGCCTGGTCTTTGAACATAAATAATCATTTCTCCAGGGAAGGCTCTACCTAGGTCATCTGATCTGTTTTCCGCACAAAGTGTATTGCACTGACAAGGCTCTCATCCCAAGGAAGAAAGCAGAAATCTCATAATAAAACATTTTTATCAGTGAATCCCGGGAAGGGCCACAGTTCCAGGAAGGACTATTTATTCCAAGCACTGGGATGGATTTAACAATGTCCAGTCATAAAGTAGATGGCCTCCAAGAAAAGGGAACTGTTGGTAGGAATATAAATTGGTACAGCCACTATGGAAAATTATGTGGAGGTTTCTCAAAAGACTGAAAACAGAGTCACCATATGATCCAGTGATCCCACTCCTGGGCATATATCCAGACAAAACTCTAATTCAAAAAGATAAATGTACCTCAATGTTCATAGCAGCACTATTTACAATAGCCAAGACACGGAAAAAACCTAAATGTCCCATCAACAGATGAATAGATAAAGAGATGTGGTACATATATACAATGGAATATTGCTCAGCCATAAATAAGAATGAATAATGCCATTTCAGCTATCCATCCATGGATGGACCTAGAGATTATCATATTAAGTGAAGTGAGTCAGGCAGAGAAAGACAGATAGCATATAATGTCACTTGTATGTGGAATCTAAAATATGACTATGTAACAGAAATAGACTCAGATATAGAAACAGACTTGCTTGTTACTGTCTGTTTCCGTCATTAAAATGAAACTCACTGAAGGAATGGCCTCTGGTCTATAGTAGCTTCTTCAGTAACTAGAATAATGCCAGGCATGTAGGAGATGCTCAATAACATCTGTAATTTTTATTCATGAAACCAGTCATAAATATAGAGTATGTAATTGTCATTCTTCTGCAACAGAAGTATGCTGTGTTAAAGGGGAAGGAGTATTATATAATGGAAGGGTTATTAAAGTGACTTTATTATTAGCAAGATCTTTTTTACTCATTTAATTCTCTTCCATCAAATATCATTGATTTCCAGTCCTTGAGCCAACAGGTATACTATTCTCCCTGATGTACTGTCAAACCCCTCTCCTCTTCCCTTGCCATGTGTGTCTCCTCCTGTTGGTTTTCCTAATCTGACCATATCATCCCCCAGCTTAAAACATTTCCATTACATGCCAGTGCCCTTACGATAAAGTCAACTAACATGACTTGGAAAACATTTTGCAATCCTATCTGTGCTCAGATCTTGAGCTTCACTGCTTGGCCCTCACTTGTCTATCTTTCCATTTTTTCTTTGGTTTCTTGAATTCTCTCTTGCCTTTGGGCCTTTGCTCCATGCCTCACCCCTCTGCCTGGAACGCACCCGCTTCCAATTCACCAAATTAACACACATTCATCTTTCAGCTTTGAAGAAGATGTTACTTCCTTCTGGAAGCTTTGCCAACCACAACACCTCTTCTAGTATCGTTCTTGCTCCTTAGTCGTTAAGTTGTGTTCGATTCTTTGAGACACTATGCACTGTAGCCTGCCAGGCTCCTCTGTCCATGGGATTCTCCAGGCAAGAATACTAGAGTGGGTTGCCATTTCCTTCTCCAGGGGATCTTCCCAACTAGGGATTGAACCTGTGTCTCTTGCATCTCCTGCATTGACAGGTGGGTTCTTTACCACTAAGCCACCTGTGTAGCCTCTCCACTACATTATAATTTACTAATTACTGCAACCATCAGTCTACACTCTTATCCCAGCTTCCTAGTTTGCCTGCTCCCCCATCGGGTTGTATTTGTCTTACATACTCTTATTCCCCTAGAATTGAGCACTATGCTTGATATTTTTTGTCATTTAGTAATTAAAAAAATAAGACAAAATAAAGGGATGCTTATGGCATGGTTTTAAAGGAAATCTCTGTGTTGACACTTGGGAACTTTTAACCAGTCGTCAAGTGTCTAATAAGCCCTCCATGCCCAGAATCACTTTGGCCCTCTCTCCTTTTTGAATGATTACCAAGAGGCACTGTCACCCCCTGGGGAGGCTTAGTCCCAGACTCTGCCATTTAGAGTGTAATGTAAGAAGTCCTTTTCTGGAAGCAACACTGTGCGTGGTGGTACCTTTCAGCACAGCGAAAACTCGAAAAAGAGGGTGGTCTCAGCCAAGGGTCAAATTGCAGATACAATGCTTTATGTATTTGGCAGTGCTCTAGAGACAAATACATAATCACAGAGGTATGCGATCTGGTTGGAAAATTCGGGCCAGATAGAATGACATGGGTAGAAAAGCACATACACAAACACGTAACAATGAGCACTCTTATTTGTAAAAACCACATTAATGGATGGCAGCTCCCTACCTCTGAAGTGATTTATAAATTAAAATAATTGCCTCTTTGAACTGTGCAGATATTAACTGACCTATCACTAATGTACATACAGTGTCTAAACCATCCAAACATTACCTAAACATTTTATTCCCTTTATTCTGGAAACCCCAAAACCCGCAAAAACAGGCTCTTTGTTCTGGAGCCAAGGGTCATAAAGGAAAAGCCATCATCTTTGATGACTTTGCAATTCTTATTCTAGTTCTTCATCAAATTAATTCTGAGTGAAATTAGTAAGCACTCTGAGCTTGAATAAGTCTTCCTATTCCCCTCCCCATTTTACAATCTCATCCCAAGCACATGGATCCATTTCTGGCTCAAATTTCTGGTAATGAGAGCAGGGCAATTCATTATTTTTTTAAATTAATTTTAGCTTTGGGTACATATCCTAAATCACTCCAGGTTGTGGGCGCCTGGCATTTCCTTCCTACGTAAAATGAGGGAGAAACTAAATTGGCTGAAGCCCAGACATGCATGGACTATGACAAGCTTGCTAAGGGTTCATTCTGGAAGGGTGATCTTGACCTAAATTGAAAGGCAGGCAGAAAAGCACAGCAGTTAGGACAGGAGTCTTAGGGCAGTGGTTATAAACCAGAGCTGATTTTGTTTCCCCAGTGAAAATTTGATAATGTCTGGAAACATTTAGGGTTGTTGCAACTTGTTGAGAGGGAGGTACTGTTGACATCTGATGTGTGGAAGTCAAGGATGCTGCTAAACATCCTACAATGCCCAGGACAGTCCCCTATGCAAAGGATTATCCAGTCCAAAATGTCAGTAGTGCTGAGGTTGAGCAACTCTACCCTAGAGGCTGTGCAACTCTACCCTAAAGGCTGCGATAGTTGAATTCACATCCCAGCTTTGCTTTTTTTATGGCTGTGTTATCTTGAGTAAGTTTCTTGATTTCTTTGAGCCTTAGAAGTTTCTCTTCTGTCAAATAGAGATAATGATAAAGTAACTACGTTGACAGCATTTTGTCAAGCCTGGCATTTGTAAAGGTTTAAAAACATTATATTCTATTTTAACTGGAGTGGGTAGCCGTTCCCTTCTCCAAGGGATCTTCCCAACCCAGGGATCGAACCCAGGTCTCTTGCACTGCGGGCAGATTCTTTACCAGCTGAGCCACCAGGGAAGCCTAAGAATACTGGAGTGGGCAGCCTGTCCCTTCTCCAGGGGATCTTCCCGACCCAGGAATTGAACGGGGTCTCCGGCATTGCGGGCGGATTCTTTAGCAGCTGAGCTACCAGGGAAGCCCCAATTCACCAATTAATGTATTTCAAATAGAAATACAAATTGCCAAAACTAGGCGGGGGGTAATTGCCAACTTTTAAATATGAGTTCCAAGCCCATACTTTATTTTTTCTTTATACTGTTACACAATGGAAGGATAAAAAAATGCATCATTTTATTTAGAAAATAGATTTGGCAACAATTGACTTTTATTTGGTGTGACTAAGTGATGCTAATTTCCAAATCTCAAAGATTCATTCTGTTTTGATTTAGGAACAGGAAAGGATGCATTATGAAGATACACCTTTTCCAGCATCTACACAGATCCATAGTTTCTAAGCCAGAAATACAGTAATATTTGCTTTAATTCATAGAGTTTTTTAAAAAAAAAAAGCCTCAGTTTTCCAGTGAGCAAAGCACTGGAATAGCATTCTAAAAATGCCTAAGAGAGTGGAAGAAAATGGAAATAAAAATCATATTCTGATATTTTTCTATGTGATACTGACATAGTATAACAGGTTAAGCAAATATGGTTTTTATACAAAGTTTAATATTTATTTGAATTAAATCAATTTGGACTTATAAAATGTGTATACAAAACAGTTTCCTGAAGTTACTTCCAATAAGAAGTGTTCTAATATTACACAGCAGTCTGCTAGTGCTTTATACCCACTCTGAAAATACTCTCCCCAAATAATTTTATACATGAAAACCAAGATCTCCTAATATTTCTTAATGTTACAACTCCTACTTCTTTGTGCCAGGCTTTACTGAATGGACTAAACTGCACAGTCTTTTGGTCATTCTACAGATATTTTTGAATACCAACTACATGTTCCCATGGAGATGGGTGCTAGGATTATATCATGCTTTGAAACATGCAGATGGTCAGGAGACCACACAGGTTGGTGAGTGAGGACTCAGATTTCCAGAGTCAGAGAGAGTTGGCTTGACCTCTGGACATTTGGCTAAGTTATGTATTAGACTGGTGAGCCTTTGGCCATCTACTGAACCTGCCTGAGGATCTGTTTCCCCATCTGAAAATAGGTGGAAAGAGTATTTCTTGTTTGTTAAGAGGATGTGGTTGACATATTAATATATATATTACCATGTGTAAAACAGATAGCTAATGGGAATCTGCTGTACAGGGCAAGGAGCTCAACTGAGTGCTCTGTGGTGACCTAGATGGGTGGGATGGGGGAGGATGGGAAGGAGGGCTAAGAGCGAGGAAATACGTGTGTATATATACACACATATGGCTGATTCAGGGGCTCCCCCAGGAGCTCAGTGGTAAAGAATCTACCTGCGGTGCAGGAGCCGCAGGAAACATGGTTCAATCCCTAGGTCAGAAAGATCACCTGGAGGAGGATATGGTAACCCACTCCACTATTCTTGCCTGGAGAATCCCATGGACAGAAGATCCTTGCAAGTTACAGTCTAGAGAGTCAAAAAGAGTGGGACACAACTGAAGCAGCTTAGCATGCACGCACGCACATGGCTGATTTGCTTCATTTCACAGCAGAAACTAACGTAACATTGTAAGACAGCTATATCCCAACTAAAAACAAACAAACAAACAGGATACTGGTAAACAGCATTGAACTTGAGTCTTGTTATTTATTCAGAAAATGGTTCAAGAATGATTAGCTATGTTATTTTAATGACCACTGTGTTATTTTTTAGTCTAGAAATGGCCTGGTTTAGGAAAATGGAAGCTTTTTGGCATTTTCTTCTTGAAACACACAAGAAAACTGATGGGAGAATTTAAAAAGCATCACAAACCAGAAGTTGAATAAACCGTATTTCTTAGCACAACGTGTACAGGCTTACCAAATGGAGCCAGCTGTCACAAAATAACCCAGGGTTGTTGCTGGTTCTCTTTTTAAGCTTCTGATCGCCAACTGGATGCTTAATCCAGTAGCTGGGCAAGCTTCTCTATGAATATGCAACTTGATGGTTTGCATATTTTCTTAGACATGGAGTAGTATTATGAAATCCTTTGTACAAATCCTTCAGTATGCACACATTCAGAGCTGCTTTCTAACTGGACTTTAGATAAATGACTTTTTTTTTATACAGACAGCTAGCTAATAAAATTCTAAGTGGTTTTGAAGAAAAAAATTACACACTAAATAGCATTTATTAGTTTTGTTACTAAAAAAAAAAAAATGCATGTTTCCTATGGAAAATACAAAAAGCAAAAAGAAGAAAATACAAATATTCATCTCTAATCTCAATGACCAGAGATAACGTTTTGTGTATGTATGTATATGTACATATGGAGTGTTATTTTCCTTCAACAAATTTTTCTCCTTTCATTTAATACTATATTGGGATCATTAAATGTTACTACATGAGAGCAGGGGTCAACAGTCTTTCTGCAAAGGGCTAAATGATAAATATATTAGATTTTGTGGGCCATGCAACTTCTGCCCCAGCTACTCAACTCTGCCACCATGGCATGAAAGCAACCAGGAACAACCTCTAAATGAATGACTGTGGCCAAATTCTGCCCGTGGTGGGCTGGGCTTCTCCCCCAACCTGCAGTTCACTGACTCCTCTATACAAAAGCCTCATCAATAATTATGATATGTTATTAAATCTAATTATACTACAGTATCATTGAACTACATTTGTTATAACAGTTATTACGGAAAATGTATGACTTTTTAATCCTCTAGATCTTAGAGATTTCTTCAAGTGTTGTCTTGTTACTGCACACTTTGGGAAATTAAATATAATCAAAGAATAACCAAGCATCAGAGGAATATAGTTTTCTGGAGGTCAGTTAAAAAAATGCAAGAACTCTGACACTACCCTTAATTAAGTGTCTGTTCCATCACCATAATTTCCCAAATTCCTAGTGTTGTTTTGGGAGCAGTGGTCCCATGCAATGAAGGCCAATGCTGCTGGTTACTCTAAGCTACAACAGTGTTTCTGTTTATGACACGAATAGCACAAATCCAACTCTCTGCTGCAGCTGCTACTGAGACCCAGTCACTTTCACAAATAATAACACTGCTTGTTTTGAGATTGTTCTAGTAAGGGGGAATATTCCTTGAATTGATTCCTTTGTCTTTTAACTCTTTGAAACATAGAGTCATGGGTTATACACTATGCTCTGTGGGAAACAAACTCTGGGACAAATACTAGCATTGAGGAGATTTATTAGGGAGTGCTCTTGGGATCATCAACACCTGTGAAAGGAAGGATGGGCTAGAGGGACAACTTGAGCTCTGTTTTATTCGCAGGACAGGCTTCAGCTGACCCCAAGAAAAGTTCTGGAGCTGAGGTGGCTCTGTAGCATTGACTTGAGATGGAGGAAGAGCATGCAGACTTGACACGCTGGAGTTGACCACCTATTGGCTGAGAATGCGTGGGAAGGGCTTGGTGGCTCTCCTTAACAGTCTTTTCCCAAAGGGGGCCAAATAACCAAGGCTGCCATCTGACTGCACTCCCAGCAGTTCATGGGTAAGCCCTTCATTCCTGAAGGGGTTTCTTAGTGTGCATCAAGACATCTACCATCTCATGGGTTAAGTCCCAGTGAGAAACTTGCCCAAGTCAATGTTCTGTTCTCAGTTTGAAAAGCCAATAAAGTGATGTTTTTGAGGTGGTGTGGAATTTTAAGTCTGGTTTAATGAAACCATTTTGTTTAATAATTTCATTCAGTCACCCTATGAATACCAAGATCTGCAAACTCTATGTGCAAGGCAAGTGTGCATAAGTTAGTAAAACAGATTAAAGAGCCATGGGGAGCTTAGAGTGTCTTGGGGGAATGTGCAAATGTGAATTACAAGGTGAAATGATGGCAGTATTGGAGGTGATGTTACAATTATATCCTATAAGAAACCACAATTTGTTCAATTCAAATTCCCATTTTATTTTTTAAACTGCTTCCTTGTTTAAATTTATTAATAAATGGTTATCAGTAGTAATCACAGTTCAATTTCTACTGTAGCAAAGCCTGGAGTCACACATGTAGATGGAAAGACTTGGAGATGGGCACCATGGTTAAGATTTATTATTTACAATACACACTTAGTTATGAGCAGTTCCATGTGCCAGGTAATCCAGCTCTCAGCACTATGATCTATAACCTTCTTCTGGATGTCACTCATTCCTTCCCTCTATGATTGTATATATATTTACCAGCATTTTATAATACATTGCAGGTTTTACTCAGGGGCCCCACTGAATAAAAATACTGTATTAAAATGTATTTTGATTCACACATGGAATGCAGCTTCAGCTCTTTCTCACGTGCAAGTCAAGAATGAGGTCTCTGTACAATTAAAAAGCTAAAGTGGGACTTTATATTGGCACCTGGAGGGCTGTGGACTAAGTTCAAGATTATGAAAAAAATTGATGCAGAATTTCAATAAGGGCAAAAGAGATTTCACTTGGAATACATAAAATGCCAACATTACTGCTTAAGTATGACATATATGCAAGGCATATATGACCACATGCGATTTTATGGTTTCTAGGAAATACTGGGCATCAAAACAGTTTTCTTCAATAAGGCAATTCTGTAATAATGGTGTCACTTATTTATTTATTCATTCTTTCATTCAATAAAGGGTTGATGTGTTGTACATTTCCAGGGAGCATCAGTGATATCATCATCTATGTGGATAGTACCCTTGAAGCGTACAGGACACGACCTTCGCAACCATATTCAGTTTGATCAACAACATAAACTGGGTGAGTCCACGCTTGGCACTGAGAACAGTGCAGTGAGCAAGGCAGATTCGGATCAGACCCCTGTAAAGCTTTATTTCAGATGAAGTCAGACAAAAAACGAGTAGCTACAAAAACCAAATGAATATAAACTGAGATGAGTCCTAGAAGTATAGGGATGGGATAGCACAAGGACCTCTAACAAGGGCTACTAAGAAAGAAATTCGGAGGAAGCAATATTCAAGTTGAAGCATAAAGGATAAGTTTCCTTATGGATGTGAAAACGGGTTAGCAAAGGATGTTTCAGGAAGAGGGAAGGATATTTCAGAAAGGAAAAACAACAGCAACAAATCACATCACGAAAGATATGGGATAGCCAAGGAACTGAAGTGTAGCTGGGAAATGGAGGAGACAGGACTGAAGGGGGAGTCAGGGGCAGTGCCCTGTAGTGAGGTCACGCTTGTGCATATGGAGAAGACATCTGACACTGACGAAATACATGTGGCTGATGATATGAGGACTCTTTCAGTAGAACAAGTGAGAGACAGCGGTGGCTTGTCTAGGGCAATGCCGAAAAAGGTGAGAAGAAGTAGACAGATAAAAGAGGTTTTCTACTGAAATGTCTTAACCTAACTTCATTCTGCTATTTGTTGGCCAGTACTGTGAATTATTTTGACCTTTGCATGCTCTTAAGATAGTATTAAACATCAACTATTGTCAGTGATTCTGTGAAGAGCAGAATTATTTGAAGTTAACATCAAAGACCATTGCAATCAAGTGTTGGGTTTGCCTATTAATATGTCATAATGACAATAAAACAGTCATTACACTCTCATTCATCAGAAATCTATTTGACAACCTAAAATTTAATCCCTCTTTACTCTTCCATAACATGGAGTATCTACTCATTTGAGATTGTGGTGAAGATGCAAAGAGATGATACATACCTAAAGCACTCATCACAATGTCTGCTATACCATATTTGTTGTTGGATATTTTTTACTACTGCTATTATTCATACTTATGATGGGAGTCTGGGGTGAGAATTAATCACCGTTTTTCCTCTGAGTTGGCTGGGCACCAAAATTTTGGGAAAGAGATACAGCAGTTAAATCAAGAGAGATAGAAATATTAGCTTTATCACCAATGTTGCTGAATTTAAGAACATGATTGGCTTTTCTGCCCACTTGCACCAAATCTAGCAATGGATACCCTTAACTGAAGGAAACCTTTATATTTACACCTCGAAATTGCTCTTGTGCCTCCATCAGGAACACAGAGGCTTCGAGCAAGACCAGGACCCTGCCCTGATTCTGGTATGCTTATGTCATGGAAGAAGTGAACAGTACACTTTCACTCTTCCCTGGAACCAGAGAGGGGAGGAATTGAGAGCAAGGATCCTGGAGTTTGATTGAGTGACTATACCTGGCTGTGC